>NC_057715.1:14299855-14300438 GCF_004010195.1 Chiloscyllium plagiosum
AACAGAACCACACGCACAAAGGAATACTTGTCAAACAGTGACTGAGATGTGGGAACTCAGATTCCGTTGAATATATCGCTTCTATGTCCCGAGAGACTGTAGAGTTTGCAACACTGAGGTTGTAGGGTAGACTGTAGAGTTTGCAACACTGAGGTTGTAGGGTGTTACGTTTGCGAGATATCTACAAAACTTCAAAGGGTCATGGGATACTGCAGGGTATTGCTGAAATGTATTTCTCAATAACACTGTATTTTAACATCGGTTACTTCACCAATTTCCTCACTTATTGACGTAATCATATAATGGCATGTCATATAATCCCAGTTCAAGGGCGTGGAATCAGAGAAATTGATTTGCAGTGCACACAAAACTAATTGGAAATGGTAATGGCGTTCAGCGCGAGCATGTGGCTGCGAAAATGCAATCGGTGAGCGTAATGCCATTCTCTGATGATACAGAGGCGCGTGAAATATCGAGGCTAAAACCTCCCGCGTTAAGGAGAACGGCTTCAATTCCCACGCATCAAGAAGCAGTGGGACATCAGGCTCGGAGCTCCAATTTCACCTGCAAGAACTTGTATTGA
>NC_057715.1:14302735-14317545 GCF_004010195.1 Chiloscyllium plagiosum
CTCAATCTCTCACCCCACACTGGGTTCAATCTCTCCCCCACACTCGGCTCAGTCTCTCCCCCACATTCGGCTCAGTCTCTCCCCCACACTCGGCTCAATCTCTCCCCCCACACTGGGCTCAATCTCTCACCCCACACTGGGTTCAATCTCTCCCCCACATTCGGCTCAGTCTCTCCCCCACACTCGGCTCAATCTCTCCCCCCACACTGGGCTCAATCTCTCACCCCACACTGGGTTCAATCTCTCCCCCACACTCGGCTCAGTCTCTCCCCCACACTCGGCTCAATCTGTTCAACACAGGCTTCTTCCAAACTAGCCAGATAAAACAAAATCCTCTTCAAGCCAGTCACTGTTCAAAACAAGCCCCAGCAATGACTGTAGCAAAGCAAGTAGCTACAACCAGTTGTGTTAACAAAAGAAATCTCCAATCTTCAGTCGAAATAAACCATTTCAAAACTTGGTTTACTAAACTTAAAACTTCCTGAGGTTGGCACAGTGGCCACAGTCCCTCACAATCCTTGGATGATTATCTGTGTAGGTTTCCTCTGAGTGCTCCAGCTTCCTCCCACAGTCCAAAGATGTGCAGGGTAGGTGGAATGGCCACACTAAATGGCCCACAGCGTCCAGGGATGTACAGGCTAGCTGGGTTAGCTGGGGAAATGTAGGGGAGTGCTTTTGGATGGGATGCTCTTCGCAGGGCCTGTGCAGACTCAATGGACCAAATGGCCTCTTTCTGCACTCTAGGGATTATATGATAATCTCTCAAGTTTACGTCATTCAAGCAATATGAAGTACAAAAGAGTCATGAAGTCATACATATTGGAAACAGACCCTTCGGTCCAACCAGTCCATGCCAACTATAATCCCAAACTAAACCAGTTCCACCTGCCTGCTCTTGGCCCATATCCCTCCAAATAGTTCTTATCTAAATGCCTTTTAAAGGTCACAACTGTACCCATTACATATATGTATGATATATTACCCGTTATAAATTTCACATTATCGCAGTGTTCCAACATATATCAACCAGTGACCAAAGAATCAAATCGCTGAGAAAAAGGATAAATTGAACAGAAATAGAAAAATAATTTGAAACTTAATGCAAAACGAAGAAGACTTCATCACAATAATAGAGCAGAAAGCTTCCAGTTAGTTTGTCAGGGCTGAAAGATCTTTTGACATAAGAAGTTGTTTGTGTCAGGACAATTACGAGGTAATCAGAACAAAACAAACAAGGCTGACAATTTTCAGCACCTCAGGCAGCACCTGTGGAAAGTGACAAGAATTCAAGTTCCAGGCTGATGACTTGTCAATGATCAATGATGGATCATTAATTTGAAATCAACTAGGTGAAAGTGAGTACTGCTGGAGATCCGAGTCAAGATTAGAGTGGTGCTGGAAAAGCACAGCCGGTCAGGCAGCACCCGAGGAGCAGGCAAATCGACGTTTTGGGCACTTCATTCCTGGTGAGGGGCTTTTTCCCAAAACATCGATTTTCCTGCCCCTCGGATGCTGCCTGACCTGCTGTGCTTTTCCAGCACCACTCTAATCTTGACATTGATTTGAAATGTTAACTTTTGATTTCTCGCTCCAGAGATGCTACCTGACCTGCTCAGTATCGCTAGCAATTTTTGTTTTTTATTTCAGATTCGGAGCATCTGCAGTATTTTGCTTTTAAGAGAAGCAGTCAGATATTTGCATTTACTTTAAAAGGATAGGACAAAATAAATATCGAAACAGACTATTTCCATGGATCACAGATATACTAGAGGATGTAAGAGTTTGAAGAGTAGGAGCAGGGGCATGGTTATAAGGCTGTGAGCTTCACAACCAGAATGAATGACTGAATCAGAGCACTTCAACATTTAATGGCAGGTTAAACAGGTAGTTAAAAGAATGGGAGTTAAAAGAACAGGAGTTAAAGGAACATATAGATAGAGGTAGATTTGGTACTAGTAATGAAGAGAATCAACACTAACAACATTGAGTTGAACACACCATTTCTGTACTATACTTCTAGCTAGCCTGGACAACAAAGTGCAATAATCTGAAACAGAGTCAAGAAGAAAACTTCTCTTCTGCCAGCAGGGAGTGGGGCATCGACAAAAGTACAGATTAACACCCCACATTTCTGCAATCCCTCTGAGATGCCTGTATCATGAGATATTTGTATCATCGATAGCCACATGCGAGGTGCTGAAAGACTGGAGGTTGGCTAACGTGGTGCCACTGTTTAAGAAAGGTGGTAAGGACAAGCCAGGAAACTATAGACCAGTGAGCCTGACGTCAATGGGGACGTCGAAGGAATCCTGAGGGACAGCCTGTACATGTATTTGGAAAGGCAAGGACTGATTAGGGATAGTCAACATGGCTTTGTGCATGGGAAATCATATCTCACAAACTTGATTGAGCTTTTTGAATAAGTAACAAAGAGAATTGATGAGGGCAGAATAGTAGATGTGATCTATATGGACTTCAGTAAGGCACTCGACAAGGTTACTCATGGTGGACTGGTTAACAAGGTTAGAGCACATAGAAGAGAGGGGGAACTAGCTTTTTAGATACAGATATGGTAGTAGATAGAGGATGGTGGTGGAGGATTGCTTTTCAGACTGGGAGCCTGTGACCAGTGGTGAGCCACAAGGATCAGTGCTGGATCCACTGCTTTTCATCATTTATATGAATGATTTGTTTGTGAACATTGGAGGAATGGTTAGTAAGATTGCAGCTGACACTAAAATTGGAGGTGCAGTGGACAGTGAAAAAGGTTACCTCAGAGTATAACATGATCTTCATCAGATAGGCCAATGATTTGAGGAGTATCAGATAGAGTAAAATTTAGATAAATGTGAGGTGCTGCATTTTCAAAAGTCAATTCTGGGCAGGACTTAAAGCTAAGTGTTGCTGAACAAATAGACCTTAGACTGCAAGTTCATAATTCTTTGAAAGTGGAGTTACAGGTGGATAGGATAGTGGAGAAGACATTTAGCATGACTATCTTTATTGGTCAGGATTCAGAGATGCCGGTGTTGGACTGGGGTGTACAAAGTTAAAAATCACACAACACCAGGTTATAGTCCAACAGGTTTAATTGGAAGCACACTAGCTTTCGGAGCGACGCTCCTTCATCAGGTGATTCAGGACAATCACCTGATGAAGGAGCGTGGCTCCGAAAGCTAGTGTGCTTCCAATTAAACCTGTTGGACTATAACCTGGTGTTGTGTGATTTTTAACTTTATTGGTCAGTGCATTGACTATAGGAGTTGGGAGGTCATGTTGTGGCTATACAGGACATTGGTTAGGCCACTTTTTGAATATTGCTTACAATTCTGGTCTTCCTGCTATAGGAAGGATATTGTGAAATTTGAAAGAGTCCTGAAAAGATTTACAAAGATCATGCCAGGATTGGAGGGTTTGAGCTAAAGGGAGAGGTTGAACAGACTGGGGTTATTGTCTCTGCAGCGTCCGAGGCTGAGGGATGACCTTATAGAGGTTAATAAAATCATGAGGGGCATGGATAGGGTGAATAGATAAGGTCTTTTGCCTGGGGTGGGGAGCCCAAAAATAGAGGGTATAGGTTTAAGGTGAGAGGGGAAAGATTTAAAAGGGACCTAAGGGGGCAACATTTTTACACAGAAGGTGGTGCGTGTATGGAATGGGCTGCCAGAGGAAGTGGTGAAGGCTGATAAAATTACACCATTTAAAAGGCATCTGTATATGTATATGAATAGGAAATGTTTAGATGGAAATGGGCCAAATGTTGGGAAATGGGACTGTATTTGCTTAGGATATCTGGTCGGCAAGACAAGTTGAACTGAAGGGTCTGTTTCCATGCTGTACATCTCTGCGACTCTATGATTCCATAGACCATCCAATTTTAACAAGGAAAATGTGGTAAAATGTTGCAAAGTGCATATTAGCAGCGATTACTAGACAAATTTTCCAAGCTGTATCAAGGACTAGCAGGACAGGAGAGCAAAGCATGGTGAAACGAGTCAAGGAATATCTTAAAGGAAGTAAGATGTAGAGAGCGTCAAGTAAGAAATTCAAGTGCTCAGCCCCTGAATGCACAATAGCAATGCTGAAGTGAGTAACATCAGGAATAATCATGACACCCAGAATCAGAGGAATGCAGAGACCTTAGAACATGCTAAAGCTGGAGTTTACAGGGATAGGAAGGGCTACAGGCATCAGGAATTTGAATAAAATAATATTCAGTTAGGGCATTTCCATTGCCAAACTAACAACCTCAATGACAACAATAACTAACAAACTCTTTCAAACAAAAACCTAAGCACACCAAATTCTTTCTGGAACTTACAATGTTTTGTATTGGACAGAAGAGTTTTCAGGCATTTAAATCCAGCTGCATCATCACCCAAAATGTGGTAACGAATATTTCCACAACTGAGTTCTATATTTGAACAACATTAAAACATACGGAGGAAACGTAGAGAACATGAATCCTGCTGGACAGCACTAGAAAGACAAACAATTGAGAAGAATAACTCAAGAAACCTTCAACATTCAGGTAACATTTGGATTCCCTCCAAAACTATTTTGGATGAGTGACAGGACAATAGGATTAGCCACAAGACAAGTGCCATGCAGAAAAAGGGAGGAGAGGCAGCAGCAATCAAACACTGAATGAGATATCTATGTTTTGAAATTAAATACGCAATACATTTCAAACAAGGAATCATTCACTTAAAGGTCTCAATGTCTCCTTCAGACATACAAGAGCCACAACAATAAAATCCCTCAATAGAAATGTTAAGAGCAAAACAACAAACAAAAGAAAGACTGGGATGTGAAACAATTGTTTACAGATTCAATCTTCTGCTGTACCTTGGCAGATATAGGTTACATACATGTGTCCAACCGCCAATTCAAACATCGATCCAATGGCCAAACTTGCCTGTTGGAAAGGTGTATCGTATATCTTGCTGAATTACTAACTGATAATATGGAAGAATGTACCTTCCAATGAAAATATTGTACCTACACAACACTGTCAGAGCAACACTGCTTTAGGACACACTTTCCATATTTGTAAGAGACCAAACATCAACAATGCAACACTCCTTCAGCACTATGCTTCTGAGTGCATCACTCCCTCAGTACTGACCCTCTGGCAGTGCATCACTCCCTCAGTACTGACCCTCTGGCAGTGCATCACTCCCTCAGCACTGTCCCTCTGACAGTGCAGCACTCCCTCAGTACTGACCCCCTGACAGTGCAGCACTCCCTCAGTGCTGACCCACTGGCAGTGCAGCACTCCCTCAGTACTGACCCTCTGACAGTGCAGCACTCCCTCAGCAGTGACCCTCTGACAGTGCAGCGCTCCCTCAGTACTGACCCTCTGACAGTGCAGCACTCCCGCAGTACAGACCCCCCTGACAGTGCAGCACTCCCCCAGCACTGATCCTCTGACAGTGCAGCACTCCCTCAGAAATTACCCTTTGATATGCAGTACTCACTCAGTGAATAGTATTGATTTGAAACATGTCTTCTCTAAATATGCTGGAAACAGAAAATCTATGATTATTAAATGAAACTGCAGAGGCATACGAGGGAAATAAACTCCTAGTTCACCGCCGATAAAGTGTGGAAATGGGGCTGACTGTATTACTCTGCAGTGCTGGCATAGAATTAATAGGCCTCCTTTCTTCCCTCATAACTCAAGCCTGTTTGTGTTCTGAGAAGTTCACATAGCTCATGGTAAAGCGGTAAAGTTAGGTGCCAAGATGAAACACAAGAATGTTGGACAACTGCCAAAGGTAATTTATGAGTTTTAATGTTGAGATAACAATAAGTCTAATTACCTGGCATTGATGCTCGACTTAATGCCCTGTCCAATTTTTGAAACAAAGTTAACTATTTGTGTTCCTTGCAGTGATGCCTGAAATGCAGTTAACAAATAAACCCAAATAAAAGGATGTTGTCAGGACTGGAGGTCTTGACTTAGAAAATTAGGCTGGACAGGCTGCAACTTTTTCCACTGAAACGTAGTAGGTTGAGGGGGTGACCTTATAGAGGTTTATAAAATAATGATGTGGAAGTGCCAGTGTTGGGCTGGGGTGAACAAAATTAAAAATCACATGACACCAGGTTATAGTCCAACAGGTTTATTTGGAAGTACTAGCTTTGAAAGCGCTGCTCCTTTACCAGATAGTTAGTGGAGTAGGATCAGAGGACACAGAATTTATAACACAAGATCATAGTGTCATACACTGATGTGATATATTGAACAACTCTGAACAATTTTCAAAAAGCTTAGACTTCCAAATAAACCTGTTGGACTATAACCTGGTGTTGTGTGATTCTTAGCTGTAAAATAATGAGGGGCACAGAGAAGATGAAGAGGAAAGGTCCTTTTCCCTCTGGTGGGGAAATACAAAACTAGAGGGCATACATTTTTAGTGAGGAGGAAGTTGTAAAAAGGACAGGGGGCAATGTTTTCACACAGAAAGAGATTCGTGTGTGAAATGAACAGCCAGAGGAAGTGGTGGATGCAGATCCAATTACAACTTTTAAAAGACATTTGATTACGTACATGAAAAGGAAAGGCTTGGAGGGATATGGGCCAAAGGCAAGCAAGTGGAACTAGTTTAATTTGGGAACATCGTTGGCATGGACTAATTGGACCGAAGGACTAATTGGACTAATTTCCATGCTGTCTGACTGTATGACTTTATCTCAAAGAACAGTTCAGTTTAATTTAACAAACCTAATGCCCACAGAGGAAATTGGAGTTGTGATCAGAATGTCAGGTGAAACACATACATTTTGCAAAGCTCCCTGTTCACTGGAAATGTAAAAATACGCATTAGCTTCTATATCCAATTCTCTGTTTTACATTTCCATCAGCAGGCAGCTGTTTCCATGCATTTACCTCATAGAAATTGGCCACATTATAAACAGACTTAGCTCCCTCTCTGTCTCAGACTTAAATCCCCTGCCAAGTTGAGCTTTTGAAATGTAATCTGTGTCTTTAAACTAACAAGAGGCATTTTTAACTTCAATTCCATTAACTCCAATAAAATTGATTATCAGGCAGTGTACAACAGATGCTATAGGAGCAGGCAGGTGGGACCAGCTTAGTTTGGGATAATGCTCAGCATGGACTGGTTAGACCGAAGCGTCTGTTTCCATGCTATATGACTCGATGATTAATTCCCACACCCTTAGACCTAGTTAGATTATAAAATTGTGCCATAAAGCCACAGTGTATTTAATATTGCTTCAAGGACTTACCAGCATATTTTTTAAGGTTTACAGAGAAAATAATTTATTTCAGATTTTGTGGGCCTAGCTAGAGTGAGTTGTTTAGTAGAAATCATTGCAAGATTACTATAAACACTGGGGTCTTTTTCGAAATGAAGCTTCCTTGAGATCACATGACTGGTGATGACTGCTTGCTTTGCTATAGACCTCTGTTGTGCTGATTTCTATAGTGACTGGCTTGGAGAAGGATCTTAGTTTTATTTGGTTGAATTGGAGGACAACCTGCTAAGAACAAACTGTCCATCTCATCCTTCCCATTTCTGAAAAGAAAAAAGCTCTCCATCAGTTCAGGATAAAATCTATTTGAAAAATTGTGATAGAACGAACATCTCAAGATTGTAATTCCTCAGCATGTTGGGTCTACAAGACTTCAGAGACAACCACTCATGACGAGAGACTTGGCCACATGTGCCAGAACATCCTACGCTTTGTCCTTTTGCCTTCAAGAGTAATGCATTAGCCAAAGTTTTGGTTTTCAAAAAGTCAATTGCTGCAGAGAAATTTACACGTTTCCCTCTTTTACTGAAGAGAATAAATGTATAATTTGGGGTGTTTAGAAAGACAAACACTTCTACAGTATTTCTGATTCATCCTTATTGAATAGGTGTTGATGATAAATCAACAATTGTCTTCAGTAGTTAATTCATCTTTCTGTTTAACAGCCTGGTATAGATAGAGGTATTTATTTGGTTATCTTGGTAACTGGAAAAATTATTTTTTAATGATGTAACAGGACTAAAGTGACAGCTCATTTCTCTACATTCAACAACAGGCCTTCTGTGACAGCACAAATCCTACAGTATCTCTGGGTCCAAAGTGAACTCAACTCTCAGAAGAGGATTACTTGAATCTCTCCTATGAGATGTAGTGTGTCTGAGACACACTGACAACATCAGGGTTCCTTTCAAGAGTTTTCATTTGTTTTGTTCAAAGTACATGTTTTCATTTAAGTTCCTTTATCAGTTTTGGTCTTTAAAAACGGGCATGTGTCAATGTGTTCCGCATTATCTATTTTTAGAAAGATAGAGGATGTAAGTACTTAAGTTGCACTGGACCTGCTGGAAATACAGAGTTCAGCTTTGCAAATTTCTCTGCAAACTTCAGTGAAATAATATTTGAAGCAGCAGCCAACATCGAGAAAAACATCCGTTTTGCTCTCTCATCTCTCCCTCTCCCACTGATAGCTCTGTCCTAATCACATGGGGCTTTTTGACATCATTTCAATCCCACATCACCGCAGGGACCAGCGGGACTCTCAGTACAAATATGTCTCAAACAGGAAATGGCAAAAATGTGCAAATCATTCAATGTGGCCAGACTTCTATGAGTTCATCTCCCCGATATGACTTAGTGAGCATTCCCAGTAGCACTACACTGTGAGCTACATTCGTAACTTTTCATTGTTATCAGAATCAATATTTCAGCAGGCTCCACAGACATTGTGACAATTTAAAAGGCATCAGGAATAGGTAGGGTTTAGGGGGATATGGGCCAAATGGGAACAAGTAGTACTAGATTAATTTAGGACATCTGGTCAGCACAGGTGAGGTGGACTGAAGGGTGTGATGACTCTGTGATCTCCATGACTGTTATAACTGTCCTTGGCACATTTTATAAAGGCTGCCACATCATAATGCTCCTAGAGCAAAAACCATCACAATTTCTGCAGCTGTCACAAGTATTGGGAACTCTGACAGAGAGTCATAGAACATACACCATTACAGCACAGTACAAGCCCTTCGGCCCTCGATATTTCGCCAACCTTGACCTTCTGTCAAGGCCACAGTGCTATCATCTTATAATCCATCTCAGCAGCTTACAGACAATGGCCTCAATATAGAGCTCACCAGCTTCAAAATCTCCTCACCCCCTACCTCATCCCACGTCCAGCCCTCCTTCTCCTCCCCGCCTCCCTGACCTGACCAAACCTGTCCATCTTCTTACTCACCAAGCCACTCCACCCTCCCCACTGACCAATCACAATAGCGCCCTACCTGCACCCACCTATCACCACCCTACATACCTTTCCCCTAGCCCCACCCCTGCCCTGTATTTATTTGAGCTCCTTTCCCCCTCCTCAGTCCTGATGAAGGTTCCTGACCTGACATGTCAACTTGCCTGCTCCTCCGATGCTGTCTAACCTGACGTGCCTTTCCAGATCCACATTTTATCGACTTCCAGCATCTGCAATCCTTACTATCTCCAAGTACTATCGCTCTGTCTCTGATTCATGCTCTTTTGTGGCACTCAAAGGGTAGGGTTGATGACCAATTAGCCAACAGTTGTTAAGAGATCAATCAATAAAGTCTTTCACAGAAAGTAACATGAGACGAAATTGGTTGTTAAACAAAGTATATTGGATGTTGCAGAGTGGAATTTCTATCGGTCAACATCAGTTGATCGCAATGCGTACGGTTGTTTTGTTTAATGCAAATTTTGACACATGGTCAGAGAGCCTGCTGTTCTGGTTATTTTACTAGCAAGAGAAAGTTGAAAGCCCATCTCGTCATGAAACTGAATTAACCTAACAGCGAATGGTTACTGGAACACTATAAAAGCCCAACTGTTTTACAAATCCCCTTTAAAGAGAAGCTTTCACCCTTTTCTAGATCTGATCTGAGGCTGATTCCAGTCCTACACTAGCTCTATGGCTGACTCTTCACACAAGTGCAGTATTACCATCATCACTCAAACTTTGAACAAGTTTCAGAAAGACTCAAATTCACCAGTGATCTTATATTCTCAAGAATATCCCTCCAAGATGAGCAACTGCGATATTTCAACCTGGACTTTGCATCAAACAGAAGCTCTCTGCTTCATGCTCAAATCGAACCATTATTAAATGCTGTCGATCTGTAAATATTGAATTTCATGATGTGGAGGTGCCAGTGTTGGACTGGAGTGGACAAAGTCAGAAGTCACATGACACTGGGTTACAGTCCAACAGGTTTATTTGAAATCACAAGCTTTCAGACCACTGCTCCCTTGTCAGGTGAATGTCAGGCATCTCTTTCCCCACCAAACAAAAAACTGTTCCTCTGACAACATCATTATATAGTTAGAGTCTTTGTTGTTCATTAAGCAGGGGTTTACACCTGGTTAATATTTATCTCTCAACCAACATCGGTAAAACAACTAATCTGGTTATTATTACTTTGTTGAATGTGGGAGCTTTCTGTGCACAAATGGATCATGGGATTTCCTGTATTACAACGGTGGCTACACTGAGAAAATACTGCTTGGGCTCAGAAACATTTTATGAATTCCTGAATCACCACAGCAATGCAAAACTTTATTTTGTCTTTTAAAAAATGATTACCTTACTCAAATGAATAGTTAAAACTGGAGTTCTAAAGCTTGCTGACACATAGATAGAGTCATACAGATATACAGCACCGAAACACACCCTTCAGTCCAACTCGTTTATAATATCCGAATATCCCAACCTAATCTTATCCCATTTACCAACACTTGGCCCATATCCCTCTAAACCCTTCCTATTCATACACCCATCCAGATGCCTTTTAAATGTTGCAATTGTACCAGCTTCCATTACTTCCTCTGGCAGCTCATTCCAGACACGCACCACGCTCTGTGTGAAAATGTTGCCCCTTAGGTCTCTTTTATATCTTTCCCCTCTCTCCCTAAACCTATGCTCTCTAGTTCTGCACCCCAGGGAAAAGACTTTGCCTATTTATCCTATCCATGCCCCTCATAATTTTGTAAACCTCTATGAGGTCACCCCTCAGCCTCCGACTCTCCAGGGGAAACAGCCCCAGCTTGTTCAGCCTCGCCCTATAGCTCTAATCCTCCAACCCTGGCAACATCCTTGTAAATCTTTTCTGAACCCTTTCAAGTTTCACAACATCCTTCCGATATTAAATACATTTGTGTGTTAGAAGTAGCAGTCCTATGAAGGTTAACTGCCTTCCACCATTCCTTCAGATAGCACAGTGCAGATGACAATATGATTTTTTTTGCCAATTATCTTGGAATACAAACAACTTGTACTTACACAGTACTCCAGTGGACCAAAGCAGCCCGAGGCATTTCACAAAAGTAATTATAAAATGAAATTTGACACAGAGCTACGTAAAGGGGATAAGAGAAGCGTGCAAAAGATCAATCAAAGAGGTAGGTTTTTAAGACTTTCTTAAAAGCAGGGGAAAAAGAAGCAAATGGTTTAGCGAATGAATTCCAGAACCTAGGGCTAGTAACTGAAGGCTGTCAGTGATTGACCCTGTAAAATCAAGATTGTGCAAAAAACCAAACTGAAGGAATCTAAGGATCTTGGAGGGTTGCAGGTCAGGAGAAGATTACAGAAATGGGGGTTTAGATTAGATTCCCTAAAGTGTGGAAACAGGCCCTTCGGCCCAACCAGTCCACACTGACCCTCCAAACAGTAACCCACCCAGACCCATCTCCCTCTGACTAATGCACCTAACACTATGGGCAATTTAGGATAGCCAATTCACCTGACCTGCACAGCTTTGGACTGTGGGAGGAAACCAGAGCAAACCCACCCAGACACGGGGAGAATGTGCAAACTCCATACATACAGTCATCTGAGGCTGGAATAAAACCTGGGACCCTGGTGCTGTGAGGCAGCAGTGCTAACCACTGAGCCACCGTACGTTTGGTGAGGTTACGGAGAATTTGAAAACAAGGATCTTCGATCTACCATATATACATGTGTAAAGGTGAAATATCTGAGACCAAATATTTATTGCCTTATACATGAGTAATATTTGAGGAATTAAAGTCCTCTTTCTCCTACTTGATTATGGCCACACATTAACTGATGACAGAGTTAGCCAATCATAGACTGTTCCCACCAAACCTGGCCTGGAAACTGGCACAAAATAAGCTAAAAAGTGGTTTCTTTTGTTCTGCAAAGACACCAGGAATAAGAAGGTTTACACCAGACCTAGTTTGACTTCAGCGGCTAGTGGATGGTAAAGACAGAGAGTTTGGATTCTTTGGGCAAAGGCTGACTTTTATGAGATGGATTATTATTTGAGTTCAAATGGCAATAGATTATGTTCTCTGGCTAGCAAACCTTCCACCCATGGAAACATTATCTCATTTCTTATTTGATCCATTCATAATTTGAACACATCTATGAAATCCCTATTTTGTAACTATATTCCTTATTGTTGGGGTATGGAGGTTTGGAAAGAGGACACTCTTGATCCTGTATAATTTCAAACAAGTAAATAAACTCAGCAGCGTCGACAGAGACTCTCAACTTCTGAAAGAGTTGCGTCCAGAATTGGACATAATACATCAGTTGAGGCCTAACCAGTGATTGATTAATATTTAACTTAATTTCTCTGCTTTTTTTCTCACTTCACAGGTTTGATGTGAACTCATTAAGAACTATTCATTTAAGCAAAGTTAAAATTGGGCCCTATGACTCTGTAAAGCTTTATTAGCAGGACTTGTGCTGTGATCTTTAACAGGTTGATCTGTCAACCCTCAGATCTCTCTGTTCCTTCATTCTCTTTAAGACTGTAAGTTAACCAGTTTAACCTTCTGTATGTTGAATTTAATCTCAAAAGCAATGCCTGTCTCTGTTTTTGGAATGATGCTGTTTTGCAAAAGAAATGGCATTATTCTTCACATGAATTATTCATTTGTACAGGAATTAATATTCCAGTTTGCTGTTGATGGTGAAGGGAGAGATAAATTGCAGGGAAATAATGCGCCTGCTAGACATGTGAGATCCCCGTGGAGTGGCTCAGGCTCTTTTTATCGAATATAGTTTTTCTCTTGGCCATTTTCAGTATCAAAACTCCATTCCAGCAGCCACACCCTGTCCCAATACAATGCAAACAAATACTTTCCTTATAATAGTTCATTTCGGAATAACTTCAACACATGTGGAGGCACTGGGTCACCATGGCTGCTTTAATTCCAATGGTCTGCATGCAAGCCCACAGCAATGAAACAAACTCCTCACAAATCAGATCGGCTGAGAGTAATCTATAATTAGCTGGCAGTGCTGTGCTCATGAGAAATCTGATCAATGCGATTGCAATATCGCTGACCTCAGACTGTGCACTGCATAAGAAGAGGTGCGCGACCTTCATTTTAAAAATGCAACTATTTTCTAACCAACCTGTTCAGGTGGGAGATGAACCAAAGGCTCCTGGTCAGAGATAGAGACACTACCACTGCACCACAAGAACCTTAAACATGGCTTATTTTATATTTTCTAATCAGCCTGTTGAGAGATGTTATTACACACCTCTGGAGCACATGAGGCTTGAACCCGGGTCTTCGGGCTCAGAGACACTAGGGACACTACCACTGCACCACAGAATCAAAGGTATGGTTTATTAGGTACATGATCTCATTGGGGACAGCTTCATCAATTTACTTAATCAGTACCAACTCCAGTTGAATGCCTTGCAGAGGTTGCATCACATAACCACAACTGCACCCTTCCCCCCTCCCCTCCCCCACCCATGCCATTGGTCAGCCAACAGCCACGCTGAAGCAACATTTAAAATTGCTGAAAAAATTCAGAAGTTCTGGCAGTATTTGTGGAGAGAAGGCAGAGTTGATCCTTCTTCAGAACGGTCATGTTGACCCACCTAACAAGTGCAACAAACTCTCCATTATCCAATTGCTTCACTCTAGACTGCCAGTCATTTTACCCACTCACTAATATTTTTATGACCAATAAGTGGAAAGAATGTCAAAGAATACTACACTTCTATTGCCCCTATGCATTGTCTTTAGTGTTTTGCTGAATACAGCGTTTTGGAGATTAACTCTGAATTCCTGGGGATTTCTTTTACGGTGACACATGTAAAGCAAAGATGTACATTAAACATTTTTCTCTTGTGAAAGCTCTTGCAAAATCTTGCACCACTCCTGGATCAAAGCCAACATATCTCCTGCTCTCATCACTGCAGTGCAGCAGTAAATTGATCAGGGCAGATGCATATTCCCAAATACCATGGGATATGGTGGTGTTATAATTATATTCTAGACTAGATATCCAAAGGCCTAGACTGCAAACCCAGAGAGCGACCAATCAAACCTCACAATGTTAAGATCATGTCTCAGTAATAGTGGCCGTGGCAATGTTGGCTTGTTCTAATGCCCTCAAAGTCCCTCCTGCCCCAGACACAATCTCTTTGTGATTCCAGTCCCACCCAAATACAGGTATTTTTCAACAGTCCTCTGAAGTGAATCCTGAGAGACAGGATGTACATGTATTTGGAAAGGCAAGGACTGATTCGGGATAATCAACATGGCTTTGTGTGTGGGAAATCATGTCTCACAAACTTGATTGAGTTTTTTGAAGACGTAACAAAGAAGATTGATGAGGGCAGAGCAGTAGATGTGATCTATATGGACTTCAGTAAGCCGTTCGACAAGGTTCCCCACGGGAGACTGATTAGCAAGGTTAGATCTCATGGAATACAGGGAGAACTAGCCATTTGGATACAGAACTGGCTCAAAGGTAGAAGACAGAGGGTGGTGGTGGAGGGTTGTTTTTCAGACTGGAG
>NC_057715.1:14317657-14333329 GCF_004010195.1 Chiloscyllium plagiosum
TGAAAGTGGAGTCGCAGGTAGATAAGATAGTGAAGAAGGCGTTTGGTATGCTATCCTTTATTGGTCAGAGTATTGAGTATAGGCGTTGTGAGGTCATGTTGCGGCTGTACAGGACATTGGTTAGGCCACTCTTGGAATATTGCGTGCAATTCTGGTCTCCTTCCTATCGGAAAGATGTTGTGAAACTTCAAAGGGTTCAGAAAAGATTTACAAGCATGTTGCCAGAGTTGGAGGATATGAGCTACAAGGAGAGGCTGAACAGGCTGGGGCTGTTTTCCCTGGAGTGTCGGAGACTGAAGGGTGACCTTATAGAGGTTTACAAAATTATGAGGGGCATGGATAGGATAAATAGACAAAGTCTTTTCTCTGGGGTCGGGGAGTCCAGAACGAGAGGGCATAGGTTTAGGGTGAGAGGGGAAAGATATAAAAGAGACCTAAGGGGTAACTTTTTCACGCAGAGGGTGGTAGTGTATGGAATGAGCTGCCAGAGAAAGTGGTGGAGGTTGGTACAATTGCAACATTTAAGAGGCATTTGGATAGGTACATGAATAGGAAGGGTTTGGAGGGATATGGGCCCGGTGCTGGCAGGTGGGACTAGATTTGGTTGGGATATCTGGTTGGCATGGACGGGTTGGACCGAAGGGTCTGTTTCCATGCTGTACATCTCTATGACTCTATGACTCTAAGTGGTATCAAGCCTAACCTCCAGTATCTTCTCAGGGGAGCAAGGGATTATGCAATATCAGCTTTACCTCTCACACACACTCGTATACACACACACACACACAGGTATGTACACACACACACACGAGTGAATTTAAAAATGCTAATGAGCTTCTGAAGAATATGAAATGTTGTGGCTCTTGCCTTATCCTATTGGTATTTAAAGACTCAAGACGACAATCTGAATGAATCATGTTTGCTCTCAAATAAATACAGGAAACAATTCCTGCTACAAGACCCGTGAGTTCTCCTGGAGACAGGAGAACATCACTATAGTTCCACATCAACAGCATTCCTCACATTCGCCCTTATGTTTAATGCTGATCCAATGAGGGAAGTACACATTATTATCTCATTCACCAGCAGCAGAACTGTCTCACCATATCCAAACTTCCTATTTGTTGTGTTAATTGCTCGTCCACTGGGTACTATACTTTGAGTTGTAGAAACTCAATGTGCTGGAATTCCTTATCACCACCTCTCTCTCTCCACCTATAATATGCTCCTCTAAAACCCACCTCATTAATGAGGCTTTTGGTCACCCATCCCAATATCAGTTGATGTGGTTTAGTGTCACATTTTAGAGTCATAGAGTCACAGAGATGTACAGAATGGAAACAGACTCTACGGTTCAACTCATCCATGCCGACCAGATATCCCAACCTAATCTAGTCCCATTTGTCAGCACTCGGCCCATATCCTTCTAAACCCTTCCTATTCATATCCCCATCCAAATGCAATGTTGCAATTGTACCAGCCGCAACCACTTCCTCTGGCAGCTCATTCCATGCACACACCACCCTCTGTGTGAAAAGGTTGCCCCTTAGATCTCTTTTATGTCTTGTCCCTCTCACCCTAAACCTATGCCCTCTAGTTCTGGACTACCCCACCACAAGGAAAAGACTTTGTCTACTTATCATATCCATGCCCCTCATGATTTTAAAGACCTTTACGAGGTCACCTCTCAAGACTTTGCCGCTCTAGAGAAAACAGCCCCAGCCTATTCGGCCTCTCCCTATCGCTCAAATCCTCCAACCCTGGCAACATCCTTGTAAATCTTTTCTGAATCCTTTCAAGTTTCACAACATCCTTCCGATAGGAAGGAGACCAGAATTGCATGCAATATTCCAAAAGTGGCCTCAACAATGTCTGAACAGCCACAACATGACCTCCCAACTCCTATACTCAATATTCTGACCGATAAATGAAAGCATACCAAACGCCTTCTTTACTGTCCTATCTATCTGCGACTCCACTTTCAAGGAGCTATGAACCTGTACTCTAAGGTTTCTTTGTTCAGCAACACTCCCTAGGACCTTACCATTAAGTGTATAAGTCCTGCTAAGATTTGCTTTCCCAAAATGCAGCACCTCGCATTTATCTAAATTAAACTCCATCTGCCATTCCTCAGCCCATTGGCCCATTTGATCAATATCCCATTGTAATCTGAGGTAACCTCCAATTTTGGTGTCATCTGCAAACTTACTAACTATTCTTCCTATGTTCATATCCAAATCATTTATAAAAATGTCAAAAAGCAGTGGACCCAGCACCGATCCTTGTGGCACTCCACTGGTCACAGGCCTCCAGTCTGAGAAAGAACCTTCCACCACCACCCTCTGTCTTCTACCTTCGAGCCAGTTCTATATCCAAATGGCTACTTCTCCCTATATTCCATAAGATCTAACCTTGCTAACCAGTCTCCCATGGGGAACCTTGTTGAATGCCTTACTGAAGTCCACATAGGTCATGTCCACAATGCTGCCCTCATCAATCCTCTTTGTTACTTCTTCAAAAAACTCAATCAAGTTTGTGAGACATAATTTCCCATGCACAAAGCCACGTTGACTATCCCTAATTAGTCCTTGCCTTTCCAAATACATGTACATTCTGTCCCTCAGGATTCCTTCCAACCACTTGCCCAACACCAACGTCAGGCTCACCATTCTATTGTTCCCTGGCTTGTCCTTACCATCTTTCTTAAATAATGGCACCATGTTAGCCAACCTCTAGTCTTCTGGCAACTCACCTGTGACTATTAATGATACAAATATCTCAGCAAGGGGCTCAGTAATCACTTCCTGAACTTTCCGCAGAGTTCTAGGGTACACCTGATCAGGTCCTGGGGACTTATCCATCTTTATGCGTTTCAAGACATCCACCACTTTCTCCTCTGTAATATGGACATTTTTCAAGGTGTCACCATCTATTTCCCCACATTCTATATCTTCCATGACCTTCTCCACAATAAACACTGATGCAAAATACTCGTTTAGTACCTCCCCATCTCCTGCGGCTCCATAAAAAGGCCGCCTTGCTGATCTTTGGGGGGCCCTACTCTCTCCCTCGTCACCCTTTTGTCCATCATGTATTTGTAAAAGCCATTTGGATTCTCCTTAACCCTATTTGCCAAAGATATCTCATGTCCCCTTTTTACCCTCCTGATTTCCCTCTTAAATATACTCCTACTGCCTTTACACTCCTCTAAGGATTCACTTGATCTCTCCTGTCTATACCTGACATATGCTTCCTTCTTTTTAATTTGATGACTCTACTGTGAAGCTAAGTTAAAGGCACTATATAAATGTAAGTCAATTGCATTGTTTTGTGACTTTACTCCATATTCCATGACAGTCTAAAGACGTTCAACAAAGTAACTGCAAGCATCAACTGTTGTTTGGTTTCTAAGATAGGTTTTCTCCAAGAACAGTAAAAGAGATCCTGATAAAGACATTGGAGATGAGGGTATTGAATAAGTAAGAAATAGGTTATTTATCATTACTTTGAAATCAAGGAACATGCCAAATGTTGAACAGAAAGAACAGCTAGAGGTTTCTAAGTTGCTAAATTATGATGTAATTTCTGTCATCAAAGATTAACTTCAAATTATCACAAAAGTATTGAATTAAAGTTGCAATGAGGCTTGGTCTCTGTGTTCTCTCTCATGGAATGATCTTTATCTGTCCAGGATAGAATTATCAAATGGAACAGGTAAGTGGTACGACAGGGTGCAGTCGCTCCTGCTTTATGTGAAGAAAGACTAGGAATAGGAAGCAGCACCGTGTCAACGTGCAATAACCAAACTATAATATGTGGAACAATCCAAGGAAATCCACAGTGAACTTCACGCGTTCAAGATGTAGCACTCGTGCCCCTCAGATTTGAAAGATTAAGTGTTTCAGTCCCACTCCGCTAACCTGAGCACAAAATCAAAGCTGATAAATCAGCTGAGACAGTGCCCCTATAGTAGGGAGGCTGTCTTTCTGCAATGTGAAAGATTCCCTGGATCTTTCTGAAGAGCAGGGGAGGTCTTGTCAGTGCATTGGTTAATATGTATCCCTCAGCAACACCAAAAAGTTGGGTACTATTTTATTTATCAATTACTAGTTGTTGCCACTTATTGGTTGCTACATTTATTACATCATAACAATGACTACATTTCAAAAAGATGCTTCACTGGCAGTAAAGTGGCTCTGATGTCACGATAGGGTGTCATAGAAAAATAGACTTAGAAAATAAACTTTGACTTCGAAAAGTTCTCCAGAAGGAGGAGATCTTCAATATATATCAAAGAGATCAAATGTATATCGAAGATATTCTCTTAGATGTCCTCCATCATTTCAGCAGTCGAGTCCTGTCGATGCATCAATCACGGTGATTTGCCAATATTCTTCCAATCAGAAGAACAGCTCTGACCAAGGAATTTATCAAGGCTTATTTATTGTGCTATAGTCTTGAGTTATCTTGATTTTTAATTAAATTCCAGATGACAGGATTTTCAACAATGTGGTCAGTGATTTCATTGAGTTTCCTTGCTTGTGTACGTTTCTTGGTGAAGGTTTGTCAACTTTAATGAGTAAGTTTTAGTATTTCCCAAACTACAACCTCATAGAAATACTTTTGGGAGTATTGTCACTGTTCCAATGTAGGAAGCACATCTACACACACAGTAATGTGAGAATGGCTAGAAAAGTAATTTCTTTTAGTGATGTTGGTTGAAGGATAAATACTGGCTAGTGTACTGGGGTAAGTCCTTTGTTCTTCTTCAAATCGTAACATGGATTCTTTCATGTCCACCTGAAGGGTCTAACTGTGTCAAAAGACAAAGGAAATCCAAGAATTATGTTCAAGGGCAGAAAATGTTGGTTAAATTCCTTTACCTCCCTGAAGCTGTTGAATTTTTTAAAAAATCACAGGAACTGGGCTTTGCTGGTTGGGCCAACATTTATTGCCAATTGCTTAATGCCCTTGGGAAGATGGTAGTGAGCTGCTGTTGAGTTCTGTATGGCATAGGTTCAACTAAAGGAAGAGAGCAGACAGAGCAGGAGAATACCAGGCATTTGACCCAGCCAGTGAAAGAATGGCATTGTGGATAAACCTACAGCAAATGGACTGCAGCAATTCCAGAAGGCAGCTCACCACTACCTTCTCAAGGTCAAGTAGAGATTGGGCAAGAAATGCTGGTGTAGCTGGGAGGAGTGAATGAATTTTTTAAATGTACAGTTCCAAGGAAGGTTGCTGTGTGGCAATGAAGGGGACGTTTTAGCCAGTGGTACTCCCATATTCCTACTTCCCATATATTTACTGGACTTGTCCTTCTAGGTACAAGAGGTCTTGAGTTTGGAAGGTGTTGTTGTCTAAATGCAGCTTGGAAATGGGACACATTGCTGCCGCTCTGCATCGACGGTGGAGGGAATTAATGTCGCAAGTGAGGATAGGGTGTCAATCAAATGGGCTGCTTTGACCCCTGGGTGGTATGGTGTTATTTGAGTGCTGTTGCATTTTCACTCATCCAGATAAGTGAAGGACGTTCCTTCATATTTGACTTGTGCCTTGTAAATGGTTTTGAGGAATGAGCAGATGGGTTACGTAGAATTCCCAGCCACGTTTCTGCTCTTGTAGCTACTGTATTTCCAGTTCATTTTTCCGGTCATTTGTAACCCCTGGATGTTGAAAGTGGAGGGTTCAGTGATGGCGATGCCATTGAATGTCAAGAGGCATTGGTTGATTCCTACTTATTGAAGATGGTCATTGCGTGGTTCTTGAATGGTATGAATGTTACTTGCCACTTATAAGCACAAGCCTGAATCTTGTTTAGTCATCTAGATAAGGAATGGACTGCGTCAGTACCTGAAGAGTTATGAATGGCGCTGAACACTGTGCAATCATCACCACCTCTGACTTTACATTTGAGGAAGGACATTGATGAAGCAGCTGAAGATGGTTAGGCCTAGGACACTACCCTAGGGAATGAATGTTCATTATTTCAGCAGAGCTAGCAGTGTGCACTCTTGGGCTGGTAGTTGGGCCTGGGTAATGCATGCACAGTGTGGGTGAGAAGCACTTCCTCAGACTTTTTATTTCTCTCATTGGCACATAGAGACAAGTGAATGATTCTACCCATATTATTCATGCTTGGGCTGAGAGCCCACAGCAATAAAAGCATCTTTTCAACTTACGGTTGATTTTGTAGTGATTGTAATGAGCTCAGCCCGGTGGACCTCATAGAATATGAGTTACCTGACTGGGGTTGTTAATCTGGTCCAATCAGGGAGCCCTGGCTGACAGATACAAACAGGAGTGTCAGAGGTTCTGTTCACTCTGAGAGCCAGCTCTGAAGAAGCTGGATCAGAATCAATGATAATGCACAGTAAATAAAGGGTGAGTTAGTGAGCAGATATCAGCCTCTGTGGAGTTATTTCAGATTTGATCATCTTTTCTTGGAACTGTCCTTTGCCTCCAGCATTGATTTCAATTCTCTCCTGTACTTTCCATTGTCTTCCTGGTTATGAATTGAATTCTGCTCCTGACATTTCTCATAAGCTTCCTTTTTCTTTTTTTCTTTTTAACTTTTATTTCCTTTATCATCCAGGCTGTAACAGCTTTGGACTCTGTAAATTTTCCCTTCTAAGAAATACATCTCATCTGCATATAAACACTCTCTTCATGGAATCCCTACAGTGCAGATAGAGGCCATTTGGCTCATCAAGTCTATACCGACCGTCAGAAAAGCATCCCACCCAGACCCAACCCCAACACCCCATCCTCATACCACCCATTATCCGTGGCCAACCCACCTGACTTGCACGTCTTTGGACTGTGGGAAGAAACCAGAGCAGCCAGAGCAAACCCACACAGACACAGGGAGAACGTTCAGACTCCACACAGCCACCCAAGGCTGGGATCGAGTGCTGTGAGGCAGCAGTGCTAACCACCATGCCACCCCAAATTGAACTCACAACCCCCGGTTTAAAAATCTGGTACTTTAACCACAGGCACAATGGAGCCTGAGACTGAATATTTTCCAATTATAGTTCGAGCCTGCAGTCACCTGCCCCAATCCTACCTGAGCAAATCCCTTCCTGAATCACCTCAATTAGCTCCTTCCAAACTGAGCATGTTTATCTTTGATGTGCTGTGAGCTCTTTGCATAATTAATTTCAACCAAATTATGTTCATTGTAATCCAGGTGGTCTCCTATTCTGAAACATTCCATGTGGCCCTAATTTCACTTCCAAAAACCTTGCTTTAATAGAAACAGAACATGTTGGAGATGCTCAGCTGGTCAAGCAGCATTGATGGAGAGAAAAACAGAATAAACAATTCAGGTCAATAATCTACATTTGAACACAAAAGTCTTCACAGAGATGCTGTCAAACAGAGTATTTCCAGTACTTCCTGTTTCTTTTTCAGAAAGCTGGCATCTGCAATATTTTACTTTTGTATCTGCTTCCTTCCTTGTTAGATGTGTTAATCAAGGAAGTTCTCCTGTACATTACCCTGAGCACGATGTTTCAGCCAGTCAATACTGAAAGTGAGTCAGTTTTTTATTCACCTCTATACTTTGCCTTCCATTCATCCATTGAACAGTGGATACATATATCTTAAACCACAGAGTATTTGGATTAATTAGTTGATTTACGTTTTGTTGAATTCTTTATATACTTGGCCTTATTCTGTTTGTTTACAATTCACATTGTTTCCCCAAAATATCTGTGACCCCTTACCAGCAGAATTTTACACAAGTTTATGACAGTTTTGTAATTTCCTTACAATTCAAATTTTTTTTTAATGGGATGTGAGGGTTAATGGTGAGACCAGCATCGGTCGTCCAATCCTAATTGCTCTTGAGAATCCGCAGAGTGGGAATTGATTCTTCATCAATTATCTTTCTGCAATTTCCTTTCTTAAATCATTAGCAGCTCTGTCTTGAGCTGCCCAGATCCTAAGCTCTGGAATTTCTTCTCCTTGATCTTCTTCTTTCCGATGCTCCTTAAAACCTCCTGCTTTGACAAAGCTTCCAGTCATGTGTCCCAACCTTTCCTGTATCTCACTGTCAAATTCCTGTCTGACCATGCTCCTGTGAGATACCTTCAAATGACTCAATACATTGAAGACATTAAATTAAGTTTTCTGTTTTAACCCGAATTCTTCCACATTCAAAGGAGCGCTGATATTTTCTTCACCACTGACGAGATGTACTTGAAGTCCTTGAATTCTTTATTTAATCCAATTCAGTGCCATTAACCACTATTCTTGTTTTTGGCCAGATAATGTCTCAGAATGATAAGTACTCTATCTCCTCCAGCAAAAAATCTTCAGCCCTCCTTCAGAGATCTTCACAATAATTGTAAGGTTTTAATGTCTACCATAATCCAAACTGAACTGTTTCTCTTCCGTAAATCAAAGTTTCCACAGAACAGATTTATCTGGCCAGCAGCAACGTTTCCTCACAGATCTCTGCTTCGAAGTTTTAAAGAACATTGATTTTGAAACTTACCCACTTCTTCTTCCTGGGGTCAAATAATAAATACTGAACAGTCAACAGTATAGTTTACCCAGGAATGACCTGATGAAGGGCTTATGCCCGAAACGTCGATTCTCCTGCTCCTTGGATGCTGCCTGACCTGCTGCGCTTTTCCAGCACCACATTCTCGATCCAGGAATACAGTTGCCTATTCTGAGCTCTGATTGTCCCTCCAAGAAGCTTTTACAATCTGCCGTTATGTTTCTAACTAATTTGCATTCATATGCTCTTTTCCTTTTATCAGCTTTTTGGTCCTCTTTCAACAGGTTCTAAATTTCTTCCTATATTCAACTTTTGCAGCATCCTTATAAGCCACTTCCCTTGCAATCGTTAACTTCTTTCATTGGCCATGGTTTCTGCTGCTTTCCACTTTGCATTTTTATGCCTAAAGCAAATATACATCTATTGTTGTTCATATAATATTTCTTTCTGTCCACCATCTAATCTTTTGGTATTTCCCTCATCCATGATAGTAAACCTGCCCCTCATACCTTCACTGATTCCTTTACTCAGATTTAAGATCCCAGTTTCAGAATTAATTATATCACATTTAAACTGAATATGAAATTCTGTCATGTTATGTGCACCATTTTCCACACGCTTCGTCGATGGTCACTGTTTCTCAAGATTTATTAATTAATCCTTTCTCTTTATTTAATACGAAATCTAAACTAAGTGGCTTTTTAATGTATAACTTCAGAAATCCATATTGTACACACTCCATGAACTCATCCTCCACAACATTAGAGCTGATTAGGTTTACTCAGTCCATATGTAAGTTGAAGTTGCCAATTATTACTGTATTATCGAACTTACATGCTCCTCTCATTTCCTGATTTAATTCAATCTTTATCTTCTTTCATTAGCTACAACTGCTCTTTCACTCACTCTCCCTCTCCTCCCATGCAGTTGAACCCTGTCTGGTGCCAGGGACTATGCTCCTCTGAGGAACCATCACCACTACCAAGATCCAAAATGGAAAAACAATTAGCGAGTGGGGTTGTCTCAAGGTATTCCTGCACTACCTGTGGGGTTCTCTTACACTGCCTGACAGTTACTCATTCCCTCTCTCCCTAACCTGTGCTGCCAGCAATTCCCTAAATGTAGTTCGCAGCCTCACAGATGTGACAAGTGACTCCAGTCACTATTCGAGCTCTGACATCGGGAGCTGAAGATTCTGTGACTGGTAACCTTTCCTGCATATGTGCTTGTCTAGGTTACAGGTAGCATCCCGGACTTCCCACATGCAATATTTTTACTTGCTGTATTAAACCATGACTACCCAATCACCGTACATGGAGGTAACATTGCTGAGATTCTATCCTCGTGCTCAGCACCAGATTAATCCAGTCAGATTGAGAATGGGCAGCACGGTGGCACAGTGGTTAGCACTGCTGCCTCACAGCGCCAGAGACCCGGGTTCAATTCCTGCCTCAGGTGGGAGTTTGCACGTTCTCCCCCTGTCTGCGTGGGTTTCCTCCGGGTGCTCCGGTTTCCTCCCACAGTCCAAAGATGTGCAGGTCAGGTGAATTGGCCATGCTAAATTGCCCGTAGTGTTAGGTATGGGGTAAATGTAGGGGTATGGGTGGGTTGCGCTTCGGCGGGTCGTTGTGGACTTGATGGGCCGAAGGGCCTGTTTCCACACTGTAATGTAATGTAATCTAATTAGGGCCTCATGTAGACAGAAACCTATTTAAGGATAAGAAAGTGTATCCTGAACAGTTAGCTATAAAGTAGAAGATGATTCTTCAGCACCTAACCAACACATCCATCCAACAAAATAAAAATATTCTCTATTTCTCCAGTTCCCACACTCTTAAACAAACATTGTTATACTTCAAAACATGAGTCATTGAACATAAACTCTCTGGAACATCCTGGGAAAGTGATAAGGCGTTTGCAATATCTCTACCTTTCCGCCTTCAAGTCCCTCCTTAAAACGTTTTGGTCCTGTCCCTTAGGTGCTCGTTAGTAACCAGTGCATGAGAATTCAGAAATGAAGCATCTGGGAATAGTTACTGTTAAAGGAGCTGTATAATTGCAGTTTTGTTAAGATAAAACGACGAGTACATGTGGCCATGAGGTTAGTAGATTGGTGTTAAAAATAGCAGCTGATTTATACATGCCGTTGAGGAAACTGCCTTCCCTGTGCAGTCTGAGAGCCTGAGTTGGATTTAATGGCGGGGACAGGGGTTTTGCCTGCTGTATGCAGATCTAGAGGAAGCCCCAACTTTCCTCTTTTTGGGTTGACCCACCTCGTCCTTCTGCTGCTCAGGCACTTCACTGAGTAGCAACGAGCCCCAGAGATGCCAGCCATCCAGACGCCAGCAACGCTACTGAGTGGCAGTGCCATCAGGGAAACAATGGCTGCATCTGCTGCTGCTGCTGCTCTGACCTCCCCCCACTCAAAGGCAATGTCTCGTCACTGGGCTCCAGTGGGAGAGGGGATTGTAAGATGGTGGTGATGGGGAGATAGAAAAGCACTCAGTCAGCAAAGGAGCAAAGGACTCATACTCCCCATTCCCAACAGCTGATCCTTCAATCATGCAGAGTGTCAGTTCAAAACCAGGACTTACCCTGGGAGCCAATAGGGCATGAACTCCCAGGCCTGCAGCTGTTATGTTAACACAGCAATAAGTTACACAAGTAATTGGGGTCCGAATTAATTGATTGGGTAAATATGAACAAGGAGCAGTGGGACTGTGAAACTGGAAAGGGTTCAGAAAAGATTTACAAAGATGTTGCCAAGGTTGGAGGATTAGAGCTATAGGGAGAGGCTGAACAGGCTGGGGCTGTTTTTCCTGGAGTGTCAGAGGCTGAGGGTGACCTTATAGAGGTTTATAAAATCATGAGAGGCATGGATAGGGTAAATATCGAAAGTCTTTTCCCTGGAGTGGGGAGTCCACAACTAGAGGACATAGGTTTAGGGTGAGAAGGGAAAGATATAGGGTGGCACGATGGCTCAGTGGTTAGCACTGCTGCCTCACAGCACCAGGTTCAAGTCCAGCCTTGGGTGACTATCTATGTGGAGTTTGCACGTTCTCCCCGTGTCTATGTGGGTTTCCTCCGGGTGCTCTGGTTTCTTCCCACAGTCCAAAGATGTGCAAGTCATGTGAATTGGCCATGCTAAATTGCCCATAGTGCTAAGTGCATTAGTCAGAGGGAAATGGGTCTGGGTGGGTTACTCTTCGGAGGGTCGGTGTGGACTGGTTGGGCTGAAAGGTCTGTTTCCACACTGTAGGAAATCTAATCTAAGCAAAAGAGACCTAAGGGGTAACTTTTTCACACAGAGGGTTGTGCGTGTATGGGATGAGCTGCCAGAGGAAGAAGTGGAGACTGGTACAATTGCAACATTTAAAAGGCATCTGGATGGGTATAGGAATAGGAAGGGTTTAGAGGGATATGGATCAAGTGCTGGCAAATGAGACTAAATTAGGTTTGGATATCTGGTCGGCATGGACAAGCTGGACCGAAGGTGCTGTACATCTCTATGACTGATGAGGGGAAGGATCTGGAAGACTGAGTAGCAAATAAACTCGAGCAACAAAGAGAAATGTCATGGCTTCTGTCTCACTAGCTAGCTTGGATCTGGAAGGACATTAATAGAATTTCATTGAAAACTAAGAGTTCTTTTCAGACAGAGGTTTTTTTATCAGATTTACTTTGAAGTAGAATGGATGAATCCAAGTAGGACCTTCCAACGATGGTTTGTGAAGCCAAACCTTATAATAAATGGAAAGATATGAAGCGGATACATGGACATAGAGTAAAACATTACCAGGAAAAACAAATCAAGGTATGGCACCAGTAATACCACCTCACCCTAGAAACAGGGTCAAGTGGAAGGTATTCTCAGATCGAGCAGCCCAACAATTCGCAACTGAGAAAAGTCTGGGAATTCTACTAAAAACCTGCAGACAAAATGTATAAGAAAGATCACTTACTAAAGACATAATGGGGAAGACTTTGATAAATATAGAAAGTGAGCTGCTAGCGGAAGTGGTTGAGGTGGGTACATTAACAACAGTTAGAAGTCATTTGGACAAATACATGGATAGGAAAGGTTTAGAAGAGTATGGGCCAAGTGCAGGGAAACAGGGTTAGAATGGGTGGACGTTTTGGTCAACATGCACAAGTTTGGGTCAAAGGCCTGTCTCCATGCTGGAGGACTCTATGAGATGGATATTCTATGAAATAACATTTAATGGAGCCTAACAGACCATATGCAAGATAGCAAAAATTCCATTTGAATATCCGTAATTCAGTGTCTGCTTTTAAATATTTGGACTGTACTGAGGTGGTGAACATGGATGGATTCTTGGAATTAACTGGAGTTAGATTTTTAGGAAGAAACATGCTTTGTCAGCTATCGGAAGCCTTGTAAAAAAATTCCTGAAGAAGGGCTCATGCCCGAAACGTCGATTCTCCTGCTCCTTGGATGCTGCCTGACCTGCTGCGCTTTTCCAGCAACATATTTTCAGCTCTGATCTCCAGCATCTGCAGTCCTCACTTTCTCCTAAAAAAATTCCTTGGCAAGCTTTCATTCCCAGTGGTCTTTATTGCGCAAAAGCTACATTCAGCAGCAGCACAGAGAGGGAGAGGATCAAATTGGAGCAACAATGTGAGTTTGCACAGACATAGAGCAGGAACTGTCAATACAAAAACAAAATCAGGACTAAAAGGAGTGAGATTGGATATACCCCTGGTAATTAAAACAGATATCGAGAAGTGGGTAACATTAGCAAAAGAATGAACTCTGTGAATGTTCAGGGTGTGGCAAACAGATGTTGTAGATGGAACTCAAAAACCAATATGCATGAATTGTCTGGTACGAGAACATTCATACACAATATTTCTTGGAAGATCCTTATTTTGAAGGATTTTAGAAAGATGGATTTAATCCAAATTTTTGGGAATACCTGGAGTGCTTTTTTTTTAAACACTGCCTCACAGCATCAGGGACCCGGGTTCAATTCCACCCTCGGGCGACCGTCTGTGTGGAGTTTGCACATTCTCCCCATGTCTGTGTGGGTTTCCTCTGGGTGTTCCGGTTTCCTCCCACAGTCCAAAGTTGTGCAGGTCAGGTGAATTGGCGATGCTAAATTGCCCGTAGTGTTAGGTGCATTAGCCAGAGGGAAGTGGGTCTGGGTGGGTTATTCTTTGGAGGGTCGATGTGGACTTGTCAGGCAAAATGGCCTATTTCCACACTGTAGGGAATCTAATCTTTAAAAAAAGAATTGAATAGAATAGCCTTTATTGTCCCATATACTCAATGATTATAGTGAAAAGTTTATATGTTGTTGCCACTTAAAGTGTCAACTTAGACACAAAAGTACCAAGGCACAGCTTCTTTATTACAAAATCTTAGATAATAGAGAAATAAAATGTTCAGTATTAGAGAAAAGGTTTAGTACAACAGACTATACTGGCACACAGCTTCCAGTCCACACTGACCCATGGCCCCACACCATGCTAGTGACACACCATGCTGGGAGGCCATACAGGAGGCCGGAACATACCACACTGGGAGATGCCTACGGAAGGAGGCTACTCTGCCAGGCTGGGAGGTTGCTATTCCCCACTGGGAGGCCGCTAAGCCAGTCCAGGAGGTCGCCACACTGGGAGGGTAACTGAAAGGTCACTGTGAACATAAGGCATCCAAGGAATGATGACTGGTGTTTGATCTCTTCCTGAAGCCCACTGATTTTGACCATTGACTGGCTGGAAGGGGCTCTAGCTTTATCTGATAAGATGGGGGAGGGGGAGAATAAGAGGCCAGCAAGATTGCCCCGCTAATCTGTCCAGGTGCTGCAAGAGCCTTATTGTTAAGTTCAGAGTGAAATCGATTGGTTACGCTGAATGAATAATGGCAGAAACTTCTTGTAATTCCTAAGCAAGCTGTGACAGACAAGACCCTTAGAGATAACTGTGACTACTTAACTGTGACCACGTGTGCCAGAATATCAGGAGCAGTTGATTTTGAAATGTTCTATATTTTATCCTTGAGGCTGCTGTTTTTTTCAGCAAGATAAATTCGAAAGAGTAGTACACTTTTTCTTTCCTGAACAGTGAATTTGCTTGTCTTGGGGACATTAAAGGAGATATACATTTATATTGCCAACTGCCCAACTGTATATTGTAACCAATATTTTCTTTGCATGAGTTTTTATTTGATAACAAACCAACAACTAAGTTTATTATGAAGCCTAGTTGTTATAAATTCAATACACATTGAAAAACTGCCTAACTGAACCTATGATTTAGAGGAACCGGTGTTGGACTGGGGCAGACAAAGTTAAAAATCACACAATGCCAGGTTATTGTCCAACAGGTTTATTTGGAAGCACTAGTTTTCAGAACGCTGCTCCTTCACAGGTGGTAGTGGAGCAGGACCAGAAGACACAGAATTTATAGGAAAAGGGTTACAGTATCACGGAGCTGTAATAATATATTAAACAAACTTAGATTAAGTCTGCATCTTTATTATGGGATATGCTGGTATAGGCTGGTTAACCTATATCTAATGGTCTTATACCATATGCTCCTGGATGCAATCACCACACCTTGGGCCCCTATTGCTCATTCCCTCACACTCCTTTTCGGTGGTGTGGAGTTTCTCAGTCTTTACTGAGGAGCTGCCTAAGGAGTATTCTCCAGTGCTCCCAGGATGTTACTGTGATCTAAGACTCAGCATCAAGTGTTCCAGCTGCCTACTGGTGGGAATTAATTTCTCTGCCACTCTTTCAAGATATGCTGTAGTTCTAATTCATCACTGATTATAGGTAACATTCATTAATAACAGAGAATGCCAGAAATTCAATTAAGCAAACAACTAATTTGGGTGTATGAAAGATGACAAACATGAATTAAATTATTGTGAAATGTTGTGGCCTTTACTTTGAGATGGAGGATGCCTCTGATGAAATGCCAGACCATACAGAACCTCATCACCTCAGGAGATCTCCCACCCACAGCTTCCAACCTCATAGTCCGGGAACCCCGCACTGCCCGGTTCTACCTCCTTCCCAAGATCCACAAGCCTCACCACCCTGGCCGACCCATTGTCTCAGCATGCTCCTGCCCCACTGAACCCACCTCTACCTACCTCGACACTGTCCTATCCCCCCTAGTCCAGAAACTCC
>NC_057715.1:14334596-14336156 GCF_004010195.1 Chiloscyllium plagiosum
TTCCCCACTGACCTATTGTACTCTATGCCACTCTCTCCCCACCCCCCCCCTCCTCTAGCTTATCTCTCCACGCTTCAGGCTCTCTGCCTTTATTCCTGATGAAGGGCTTTTGCCCAAAACGTCGATTTTGCCCGTCCTCGGATGCTGCCTGAATTGCCATGCACAGTTAAACTGCTTGTGCTTATCATACAGATGGACATGCACAGCAGAAGAGCTCCTTGATTGGACACATAACGGCTAAAGCGAGACTAATGGCCTGCAATTTTGAAGAGAAGTTCATGATCAAGATGTTTGAGTGGATATGGAAGTAGAGGAAAAGTAATCTTTAAGCTCTTAGTTTTCTTTGTCCTGGGAGTATAAGTCAATTGATGTAAACCTGCAAGGTGAAAGGGAAGTACATTTGAAACCACATAAAGAACTAGGTGATATAGAGGATATTTCTCAGGTTGTATTCAGCTTAAAGCAAACCCAACAATATTCTCCTGGTACAAGAGAGAGAGAATGGCTGACATCTCTATGATGCATGTCGATTATTTTCTGTAGTGCGTTTCTACGGATTTTGAGTGAACTATGAAACAAAATGAAAAAGAAATTCAGGATTGGAAGTCAGGCATCAGAATCGGGTGGCACAGTGGCTCAGTGGTTAGCACTGCTGCCTCACAGTGCCAGGGAGCCAGGTTCGATTCCAGCCTTGGGCGACTGTCTGTGTGGAGTTTGCACATTCTCCCCCTGTCTGCGTGGGTTTCCTCCGGGCACTCCGGTTTCCTCCCACAATCCAAAGATGTGCAGGCCAGGTGAATTGGCCATGCTAAATTGCCCATTGTGTTAGGTACATTAGTCAGGGGTGAATGTAAGGGAATGGGTCTGGGTGGGTTGCTCTTCAGAGGGTCGGTGTGGACTTGTTGGGCCGAAGGGCCTGTTTCCGCACAGTAGGGAATCTAATCTAAAAAAAAGGTGTTTAAAATATTGGGTTATACATTTATCAGCATAAGTCAGGAGTGGCTCTGGATTGCCAGTGCAATTTAGAAAGTGCTAATCAGACCAGGTCCTCAAAGAAAGGTGATGTTGCATCCAGGGAAGGAACAGATTAGTTAAGGAGTTTGATTGGACTGTTAAACTGGTTGTGCACACTGATAAGACTGGATGCCAGATATGGCACATTGGAACTTAGTACTGTCATAAAACATCTTCCTGGGAGGGAAGTCTTGAGATCAAATAAAATATTAAAGATATCAAATTTAGAAGTTTCCAGCCATGGCTGTCCCAGAAGATATGAATCTAATTGTTTTGTTGATGCTGCTCATGCTAATCTTCTGGATGGCTAGTTGGGTCTGGCGTGGAAAAGGATAATCAATGTTACCTGTTGACCTGGGAAACAAATTAAATAAAAGGGGCAATGTAATGTACCTTAGCTGCTGAAATATTGAGTTTAATATAGACACAGGGGTATAGATTAGATTAGATTTAGATTAGATTAGATTTAGATTTAGATTAGATCAGATTTAGATTACAGTATAGAAACAGGCCCTTCGGCCCAACAAGTCCACACCGACCCGCCGA
>NC_057715.1:14336162-14386628 GCF_004010195.1 Chiloscyllium plagiosum
CTGTGCCACCGTGCCGCCCAAATTGTATATTTATCCAATATTCTGCAGGAAATCTTAGGCAAGGGGCAATCTGAGGAAGGTTCGCACATAGAATGTTATGTATACAACCCTCTCTTTGGGACAATATACACTCAATAAAATGTGTCACTAAGAAAAGTGTGAGGATTGACCTTGCTAGCTTAAGGACATGTTAGAAAGGAAAGGCAAAATAAAGTCAGTTGATGCAAGTCACCGAGTGTTAGGCTGTTTCACAAGAAGTGGTACGGGCTCCGAGAATTATCGGAGATGTCTTGGTAATAGGAGCAGTCACTGAAAAATGAACAACATCAAATTTTGCTTCTGACACTGTGATTAAATCGACTTTTGCTTGTTCAAAGAAGGCAAGGGAAATACTGTATGGAATATGAAAGTGTGATTTTATTACTGATCGGTTTTACGATAAAAATATAGAAAAACAATTTTGTTTACTTTTCATGACTTTTGTTCAAGGAGTGCTTGTGCATCTTCATACCTTATTATTCAAAGGGAAGATGTAAGTGTGTTAAATATAGCACATCGTTACACAGATAATGGAGTTAATTGATTAATTAATTCACCAGATAAATCTAAAGGGAGAACAACAGGGAAATATTGATTGGCAGGAGCTGTAAGACTGAGGAGATAATGAAATTCTCCACAAAGAAAGGTATCTTGGTTTAAGTCTCACCAACTGGATCCAGATTGATAAGTCAAATCCCAGTGGTGGCAGAATGAGGAACATCAATTGCCATTAATTGTCTGCCACAGACTTAATCAGGACAGAGGGCAGTGGGTCCTTTATCCACCTTTCTCACATCTGATTATGGGTCAGGGATGGGATATGAAACTCTGCACCTTATGTGATTCAAGCAGAACAATATTGAAGCATGCCCACCATCTTCTCACAGCAACTAGGAACGGGCAATTGTCAGGGATGCCCATACTGAGAGAATGTGAAAAAAATTGCAATTTCTTTTGACGATGTGCAGAATTACTAAAAATGTACCAAAGAAATACTGGGTATAGGAGGGTCTGACGGGCCAAATGGAATACATTGGATTGTGGGTTCAATGGGGTTAACTAAGTAAATTCTGGAGTTAGGTGAGCTGAAAGGACCGAAGATAATCTCCCTGTCTTACGTTTTTACTGTGTTCATAAGTTTCAAAGGTTATCAGCACCCTCAATTCAAAGCAAAAGTATTGTACCATAACATTTACAAAGAATTACAAAGAATATTTGTTCAGAATTAAAATAAGTTACCATTAAGTAATGTTATCTAAGCCATATTGCAGAATTTAATGTTTCTGGTGTCCTTGTTTGGAAATGTTCCATGCTGTGAAGAGCAGATAAAGTGCACAGCACAGTATTAATCATCGAGGCAGAGTGCATGAACAGGTACATGGGGCACAGACTGGGAGAGCACACCTTATATTTTCAGTCAGATTTTACATTTGAACAGTGAGGTTCCGTGTTTTGTCACTGACAATATGTCAGGTTACTCTGTGACCAATGCTGAAAGATTTTGAGTGAGGTTTTAAACCTCACCCACCTTTTCAGGTAGATCCTTGTTTTTGAGAAAGGTTCATGCTCAGGATTTGGACATCGATAAAAACAGTTGCGTTTTGGTGTCCCGCTCCTCAAGTTGCCCTGTGAGTGGGAACTAAATCACATACAGACCTAGACTGAATTCACTGGAACACATGAGCATAGGCAACAGATGAGACCATTCAGCCCCTCGAGCCTGTTCTGTCATTCCATTAAATCGTTGTCAACTTGGATCTTAACTCCATTACACGCCTTGGTTCCCTAACCCTTACTATAGCTCACAAACATCTATCAATCTCGATTTTGAATGTGAATTGAATCCCCAGCCTTTTAGAGTTCGAGATTTCCACTCCCCTTCATTTGAGGAAGTGTTTACTGACTGAACAATCTGAGTCGAATTTTAAGGTTCTGCCCCCCCTCTTAGGTACTCCCTGCACTGGAGGGAATAGTGTCTTTCAAGTAAAAGAACAAGGGATCCAAGATAGTTTTCGTAAAGGACATTAGGGAGCCAATTGGGCTGGTATGATAATTCAGGCTCTCAATGGACACATTTTTAGTAATTTGAACATGGCCTCCTTCTGAGCTGTAATCATTTATTCTTTGAGCCTCTGAGTACCCAGCTTGTAGGAATGCTGGGAAATGTCAGGATGGACCAGGACCGAGCCACATAGATTGGCAGATTCTCTATAATAAGAAATGTCTAAATAGCAGAAACTAATTATAAAGGGGAAAGGAGCAAGAGGAGAATGAAGGGTCAGTATACCTGGTAAATTAAAAGCTGGGGCACGGAACTCAGAGAGAGAGAGAGAGAGAGAGACAGCAAGTGAAGGAGACAGAGGCAGTGAAAGAGAGGTAAAATGAATCATTGAGAGAGATAAAGATACCAACACAGATGGAGAGAGAGACAGAGAGAGATAGAGGAGAGAGATATAAAGAGAGAGGGACAGTAAGAGACATAAAGGAAAACAGCAAGGGAGAAATAGAGAGAAACAGCAAAAAAGAGAAATGCAGAGAGATGGCGAGAGAGAGACAGAAAGATGATGAGTGATAGAGACAGAAACAGACAGAGGGATAGTGAGATGGCAAAAGAGAGAGCTATATAGATGATGAGAGAGCGAAATAGGTTGTAACAGAGATGATAAACAAGATAAAGGCAGAGAGATGGCGAGTGAGAAATAAAGAGATGGTGCAAGACTGCAAGAGAGATAGAAATAGCAAGTGAGTGAGAGAGATGGTGAAAGATAGAAATAGAAAGACAAATATAGAAAGAGAGGGGGATGGAAAGAGAACAATACAGAGTATCCAGGAGAAGGGGACAGTAATTGGGGCAAAGAGCGATAAGGAAATGACAGTAAATGGAAAAGGAATGAAAGCAATGGAACACATGCAGACAACAGCAAAAACAAAATAGAAAAGGCAAACAAAGGAAGATTAATAAAATTCCGGTCTGTATACATCCCTTCCATTCTGAGTGTGAGGTAATCAATATTGCTCTGGAATCTAGTTGCAGGTAATTGCTGGTTTGGTTTGGCTTGCTGTTAAACTGCTGCCCACAGCAATTTCATAAAGGTGAGCATTCAAGTTAAGTGGCAGACTCAACCTTGTGGGTAGCACTCTTATCTCTGAGTCATAAAGTTGTGTATACAAGTCCCGCTCTCGGGCTTAAGCCAATAATCGGTGCAATCCACTGGGCAGTGGAGGCCCAGTCTCTGGATTCATTTAAGAAAGAGTTGGATAGAGCTCTCAAGGATAGTGGAATCAAGGGTTATGGAGATAAGGCAGGAACAGGATACTGATTAAGGATGATCAGCCATGATCATATTGAATGGTGGTGCAGGCTCGAAGGGCAGAATGGCCTACTCCTGCACCTATTGTCTATTGTCTATTCGCCCCCATCCCAGAACTTTTTTACTGCACCACAGAAAGAAAATAAAACCCAAAAAGAGACATGAAGTTTGAACATAATGTTGAAAATGGAAGAACTGTGATAGTTTGTGGGGTACCAAGAAAATCCACACAAATTTCAACTATGAATTTTCAACTATTTCAACTGTGAAGTTATTTTACCTAATCAACAGACATCCACTCCCTATACCACTGACACTCAGTAACAGCTTGTACCACTTACAAGGTGTACTGTAGAGTTTCATCAAAGATTCGGAGACAGCACTGCGCAAACTCATAAGCAGTATCACCTCGTAGGCAGCAAATATATAGAAATCCACCACCTGCAAGTTCCCCTCTATTCCTCTCACCATGCTGACTTGGAAATATATTGCCATTTCTTCAGTGTCACTGGGTCAATATCCTGGAATTCCCTCCCTAACAGCAGCGTGGATCTGCCTACAGCACGTGACTCCAGCAGTTCAACAAGACAGCTCAAGGTCAGCTCAGGATGGACAGTAAATGCCAGCCCAGCCAGCGATACCTAAATCCCTTGGGTGAATATGAAAAAACAACGGTTAGTCATGCATTAATGGATAGTACTTAGGTGACCAAACCTGCAAGCTGTTGGTTCAAATCAAACTCCACAGTTTTGAGTTTAAATTCAGACGAGAACTCAGACTGCAGTCCTTTAAGACTTATACTCAGTACAGTGTGGGCATCACACAATAAAGGGAGGGGAGCAGTATTGTGAGTGCATCGCACTATCAGGGGTCAATACTAAGCATGCACTGCACTATTGCAGGGTGAGCATCACACGGTCAGATTGTCACCACTGAGGTTGCATGGGACCGTGGGAAGGTCAGTGCTGTGTGTGCATCGCATTTTCCAAAGATCTGTACTGAGACAGCACGGCACTGTGGAGGGGCAGTACTCAGGAATATTTTAGTTTCGGAGGGTCAATACTGAGATTGCAGAACACTGCTGCACTGTCAGACAGTCAGTACTGAGGGAGCGTTGCATTGTTAGAGGGTCAGTACTGAGGGAGCACTGCACTGTCAGAGGGTCAGTACTGAAGGAGTCCTGCACTGTCAGAGGGTCAGTACTGAAGGAGTCCTGCACTGTCAGAGGGTCAGGACTGAGGGAGTGCTGCACTGTTAAAGGGTCAGTACTGAGGGAGTGCTGCACTGTCATAAATGGCATCCTGCATGTGAGATATTAAACTAAACACTTAGTTTGCCTTTCAGTTGCACACAGAGATCCTCTCAAGTCCCTCACCCGAGTGCCCTCGCCTAAAGTTACCAAAACAGACACACACCCTCTTCCATTTTGGACAGAATTCACAAGATATTTACACCTGGCTGTTCCCAAAACCATTTCAGAATACCACCCGTTCATGGTCATTACAGAATATGGTCATGCTTCTACTAATTATCTTAGGATACATTCTGGAAGTTTCACGTTCACTGCAAAGGTAACCTCGATGAGAGACAAGGCCACAGTACCTGGCCCCATTGTTCCCATCAATGTTTGTTTAAGGCAGCCTTTTCCAGCAGACTGGTTGGGGGATAAGGAGTCTGGTTCCCAAACTAACAATCATCCTCAAACAGGAAATGTCAAATATACACTGTACATAGAGCAATGGAGAAGAGGAAATGAATTATAAGAATGCAATCTAATCGAGGTGGTAAGGTGGAGCTACAGCAACAAACCACAAGCCGTTTATAACCACCAACCAAACTCTGAAATGAGATTACAACCCTTCATGCACAATTTCCGAAAGCTTTCATTTTGCGAGTTTAGATTGCATTCTAATAATTCATTTCCTATTCTCCGTCGCTCTATGTATGCTGCAGTTTTGTCTTTGCGCTCCATAGGAATGATATCAGAACCGACCTGTACAATGAGCAGACTGTACAATTGAACAAACTGGGGCAATTTTCCTCAGAAAGCAGAAACGGATGGAGGTCATTAAATTATGAAAGAGGTGCAGTAGAGACGATTCTTGAAATCCAATCAAAGCCATAAATAAATCAGATGTGGAATTCAAGATAAACTTTGTCACCCAGAGAGGACTGAGATTGTGGAGCTCACTGCTATGTGTTAAATGGTTGGACTTTGATGTTAGGAAGCTGGACAAGGGGTCATCTCGATGATGATGGGGTGAGTTGGCTTGTGCAGAGGCTAAACTGGCACACAGCAGTTGATCCAAACGACTCGTTTCTGGTGCTATAACTTCATTTCAACTGAGCTCCACATTCTCACCAGGCTGAGGAAATATATTTCCCTGAATGTCCAATTGGAGTTATTACTGACTGCCGCACATATTTCTGGGTCCTAGATTGGGTCACCTCCAGAAGTGAAAACATCTTTTCTATGTCTACTCCATCAAAACCCTTCAGAATTTTAAATACCTCAATAAAATCACTGTTCTTCTCAGTCCCTCAGCACTGACCCTATAATAGTACAGCACTCCCTCAGTACTGACCCTCTGACAGTGTAGCACTCCCTCAGTACTGACCCTCTGACAGTGTAGCGCTCCCTCAGTACTGACCTTCTGACAATGCAGTGTTCCCTCAGTACTGACCCTCTGACAATATAGTACTCCCTCAGTACTGACCCTCTGACAGTGCAGCACTCCCTCAATACTGACCCTCTGACAATGCAGCACTCCCTCAGTACTGTCCCTCTGACAGTACAGCGCTCTCTCAGCACTGACCCTGTAACAGTGCAGCACTCCCTCAGTACTGACCCTCCAACAGTGCAGCACTCCCTTAGTACTGTCCCTCTGACAGTGCAGCACTCCCTCAGCACTGACCCTCTGACAGTGCTGCACTCCCTCAGTACTGACCCCTTGACTGTGCAGCATTCCCTCAGTACTGACCCTCTGACAGTGCAGTGCTCCCTCAGTACTGACCCTCTCACGGTACAGCACTATTCTCTTCATAGAAAATAGAAATTAAGCCAGTTCAATTTTTCCTGGCAACGATATCCTTTCTTAGACACAGACATTTCATACAAATGGCAGACAAAAAAAAAACAAGTTTTGTGACTATGTATAGAAACAGATGCAGTTGTCTGACTAGGCTGTGGGTGTTGAGAGGGACAAGGAAACATGGGAAAAGTTTACTCTCCTGCTTTTTGGACGGTTTGCTCAAGTCACACTAATCTATACAACCCTGGAGAATAATCATAGGGACAGACAAAAAGATTTTCAAAACAGTTCCACACAGGACAGTGTTCCATCACCAACTCACCCTTTATTTACACGTGGGAAATCCTTTACACTGATCCCTCAGAGCCAGCTCTCAGAGTGAGCTGGAAGTCTGACACTCCTGTTCTTATCTGACAGTCAGAGCACCCAGATTAGCAGCCCCGGTCAAGGGATTCATATTCTATGAGGTCCACCTGGCTGACCTTGTTACAATCACAACATACCGGGCCCCCCTCCCCCTCCCCCCCCCCGCCCCCATCTCCTTTGAGTCCAAGAATGCAGGCCATTTTTTGTTTTGTAGCTTTTCTTGGGATGTTTTAGCACTGGGTCAGGTTCCTCCAACCTTGCCTCTGATACGGGTGGCGTGTGACGCACAGTAGCTCACCTTTCACGCCCAAGTGTCTTGAAAGAAACTCCTTCTTTCCTCCAGGCGGCAAAGGCATTGAAATGAATCCTGCTTTGTCCATCTAGGACTCCAAGGTATCCTCAACAATTGACGGAGAGCACGAACCCAGGGGTTCCGGAACAGTCAGAAAGGCAGTCAAGAAGCCAAGCACAATTTGTTCCCACATCATTTAAGATCACATACTTATTCAGGGATGTCACACCTACCCCAACTTTATACATCACTGGACCTGACCTCGCATCAACCATACCTCTTACCCATGCAGGGCCATTCCCACACCAAAAGTCATCTCTCTCACTTAGCGGAGGCTTGTGTCCAGTATTGACATTCCTGATGCCTTTTCACTGCCCCCCCAGGTGTGGGAAGATCAGATTTAACCTGAGTCTTCTCCCCATTAGAGACTCTGATGGAGCTATCCCTGTAGTTGCATGAGGGGTGGTTCTATCATCAAATAGGAAGCTGGGCAGATTGGTATCTAGTGGAGCGATAGGCTGTTTCTCTAGGCCTGTTTTCAAAGTTTGGTCTGCCCGTTCTGGCAGACCATTGGATGATGGATGGTATACAGCTGTCCTTATATGACAAATACCATTTGACTTTTTACGAAATACTCACATTCCCTGCTGGTAAATGATGGCTTGTCATCTGTGACCAATACTTCCAGTCATTGTGGAAGCCCACTCAAGGTGGCTGGACATGCACAGAGTATTTCAATACTGGGCATTGCAAACCATGTGCACAGTTTTTCTATCATCATCCCTGAGTTTGACTAATAAACTCATGCATATCCAGCCACCTTGACTGGGCTTCCACAATGACGAAGAACATTGTGCGCATGAGAGGACCTGCAGAGTCAATGCATAACCAAGTCCAGGGATTACCCAACCACTACTATAAATGGGTGGGAGCTGTTGGCCGTAACCTTTGCCCTGGCACTGTGGACACTTACCCACCAACACATCTATGTCTGCATCCAATCCTGGCCACCAGACATAACTTCTCGCCAAAATCTTCATTTTAGAAACCGCTGGATGACCCTGATTGAGTTCAGCCAGTATCTGGCAGTGCCCTTTGCTCAGGACAGTCACTCTTGCTCCCCATAATAATGTCCCATCCTCTACTGTGATCTGGTCGCTGCGGATCCAAAAAGGTTTTAATTCTGGCTATTTGGTTTCCCCCATCATCACCAGCTGTTTCAGTTTTGCCTGGCCCAGATCTTTCTACGTCCAAAGTTTGATACTGTCAGCTTTGACTGGAAGCGTATCCAGAAAATTTAAAACCGTTACAGACTCTTCCAGTGACAGTAACAGTAGTGGAGTATCTGTCGGTGGAAGACACCTCAATGCATCTGTATTCACTACTTGACCTCCTGGATGGTGTTCCAACTTGTAATTATACTCCCTTGATATAAAAACCAACTGCTGAATTCAGCCTGAAGCTATGGATGGCACTAGGAGAAAGTGAGGATTGCAGATGCTGGAGATTAGAGTCGAGATGTGGTGCTGGAGGGGCTGATGAAGGGCTTTTGCCCAAAACGCCGATTCTCCTGATCCTCAGATGCTGCCTGACCGACTGCACTTTTCCAACACCACTCTATAAACTATGATGGCACCGCCTTGTCCTCTTTAATTAGACCCATCAGGGATTTAAGGTCCATTATTATGACAGATTTACATCCATCAAGGTATTGTTAGGACTTCCTGACTCCATATATGACTACCTTCACATTCTGGGCGTATTTACACTTTGCATGAGCCAAAGTCCTAGTTGCATACGCTATTGGGCCACATTTGAGCTAATTCTACCCCGAAGCCGTATGAGGAGATCTCACTTGGGACTGTAGTGTGCCAACACCTTAGGGAATGATAGCTATATCTTTACTTTCCTGAAGGCTATGGTGATCATTTCCGAGGGGGACCTTTTCCCTAGAGTTGATGCAAAGGTACCAGGATGGAGGCCAGGTTATGTATGAACTTTCCATAATAACTCACCAGCCCAAGGAAAGAGCTAAGGGCCGGTATACACGTGTGAGCGGGGGCACATTTGATCGCCCTCACTTTATCTTCCAAAGGGTGTAACCCAGTATTGTTGACTGTGGAGCCGAAGTAAGTCACTTGGGGCACCCAGAACACACATCCTTCCCTTCACTGGTGTATGCCTGCCTGTGAGAAACATCTACGGACTATGTTGTCACTTACAACCTTGTTACTTTCTAATTGATGCAACAAGTATTTTGCAAGGATGGATGTGCTAGTTGACTAATAGTTGGAACTTGGGACAAATCATGATAAAATCTCCAGAAATAGATTCAATCACAGTTGGCAAACTACTGGAGATAGTTGTGAACCAGTTCTACCAGAATGATACTGGAGTTAAAAAGTATGAGTTCAGGTCCCAAGATCGTATTTGCATTCCCTTAAGGGTGGAAAATTAATGATCCATGTTTACCTTGAGCTTTAAGCCAATACTATTCTATTGCGCATTGAGGAACCAGTTTTTTTCATACCTTGGGCTGCCTCAGGTGTCTGCATGTTGAATGTTCCCTGAGGCTGCTTGTTCCTCAGTGCTCAGTCAGGCTCCTCAACTCCTTATGTACTATAACACTCCTTTATTTAGATCAGAACACAGTAGATTATCAAATACAGCTCTTGCACATCTCAGATTTTTGTCATATAACCATTCTAAACTGGTGTCTTTCCTCTTACTCATGTCAGAGCTAGGTCAGCAGCTGACATCGTCGTGACTTGCAGAAATCCTATTTTGTAATTCATTCAGGAGAGGCAGTGGTGTAGTGATAAAGTCACCACATTGGTAACCCAGAACCCTGGGCTAATATTTTGGGTTCAAATTTGTATGGTGAAATTTGAATTCAACAAACCTCTTGAATTGAAATCAGCCCAAGGGAGGCCATGTAACTACTGTCAATTGTTGTAAAAACCGATCTGATTCAGGGAAGGAAATCTGCCATCCTTACCCGGTCTGGCCTATATGACCAACAGCAATGGTGTTGGCTCTTACCTGCTCTCTGGACAATTCAGCAGAGGCACTAAATGCTGGGTTAGGCAATGTCCTAATCTATTGAATAAAAAAACAGCGGGCTTCACTGGAATGGGCATTTATTGCCCATTCCTATCTGCCGCAAAGCTGGCTCTTGAACCGTTGCAGTCCATTTGGTGTATCATCATGCTGGTTCTGTCACTGGTGCTTTTTATCATACTGTCTAAATGAGAATTTACTTTTCTCCTCAGAGGTTCAGGAAGTGTCCAAGCAGATGGCTTTAGCATCTCCTTGCACAGTAATGTGATATGCCTGCTTCAATTTGTTTAAGCTTTAAATAGCTTTGGAAATTCTCTCCTGCCTTCATTCTGAAGTACTCTCTCTCAGAGAGACAGACAAATACATGCATTCCTGACAAAGAGGAATTCTTATTCTTCCAATGTATACAGCGGTTCACTGCCATATCAACTTCTGTGTCTGAGCTTCACAATGATTTGCCATACACCTAAAGATCTGTGGTCTCCTGGTCGGATGATCAATAACATTGATTCCTGCTATTTTACCATTTTGCCGAGCTTTTCGGAGGGTGACGACACCATTGTTGCACTTACCCATTTGACTGTATCAGAAGAACTCCCAAAGTTTCCTCGCAGCACTGACTAGTTTTGATATCTGCCCAGATAGTCAACTGCATTGCCTGTTCCAATGTCAAATCCTTCTGGGATTTTAGAAATCCCAATAACTCCTCATCCTTGATACTGACTATTCTATGGTCTCTAGATAAGTTATCTTTCAACACTGTGTATCTATAACACTCTGCAAGAAAACATAAATCCATTAAAAAGGCTTCTCATGATTCTTCTGAACACTGAGATTGCTAAGTTTCATCGTTCTATCAATAAATGTCTTTAGGGCTTACGTATGCATCAAATACTTCAATTAATTCATCGTACTCTATAGTATTCCTCACTTTGTCTACCAGAACTTCACTAACAGGCCCACAGCATATAACTGACTGTGCTGACTTAATGGCATTGCTCCTTCACCTGTAAGCCTGATGTCATTCAATTCCAATGAAACTGGTGCTTCCAAAGCTCCCACTTCTGTCCTCATGAGGACCATCCGTGGTATCAGGAGGGAATGGCAAGAATTTTACAGGAGATGCCATCCTGACAGATGACTGCATTCTGACTGAGCTGGATCAGGGGTTGGGATTTTCCTTCTTATTGTTGAAGTGATGGGCTGGGTGCTGGCAGGTGGGACTAGACTGGGTTGGGATACCTGGTCAGCATGGACGGGTTGGACCGAAGGGTCTATTTCCATGCTGTACATCTCTATGACTCTACTCCAGAGTGTTTCCAGTCCGTGGCTAGGCTGTAAAATCTTCAGAGGTTCTTTTTATTCACCCTTGAGAGTCTTCCCACACCGTAGCCCTGTAACTGAACTCTTCCTGTTAACTTTTCCTGTTAATTGACATCTTTCCACTTTTTACTCAACCGTACCTTCAACATCTTCTGAGGTCCTGTCCTGTCTCTGAGTCTTCCCTTGTACGGTGTGTCTTTTGGACTCAGTTTGAACATGACCCTTGCTGAGGAGGTTTGCTCCCCTCACTGTGAACATGTTTCCCCTTGTGGTTTAAGCCAATACTGGTACCTACAGAAGAAGATGTCAGCCTGGAGTATCTCAGGTGGTGAGTGACTGTCCCTGAGGCTACTTGCTCCTTATCACTAAGTCAGGGTCTTCGCTCTTTGTGTAGTCTATCATTCCTTTACTTATACTTGTACATAATAGTTTATCAAACACAGCTCTTCAGAGGAGTGTTTAAGACCTTTCCGTCCACATGATCATTCTAAACAGGTGTATTTTCATATCAGTTACATCATCACGATGAACATGGACCTCACTAAGTCACAAACCAATCAAAAATCACACAACACCACGTGATAGTCCAACAGGTTTAATTGGAAGCACTAGTTTTCGGAGCGCTGCTCCTCCTGATGAAGGAGCGTCGCTCCGAAAGCTAGTGCTTCCAATTAAACCTGTTGGACTATCACCTGGTGTTGTGTGATTTTTAACTTTGTCCACTCAGTCCAACACCAGCATCTCCAAATCATGGCAATCCAATTAAAATGTTTACGATGATTCAAGTGGATAGAGTAGAAAAAAGACAAACTATTTCCTCTGGTGCAGCGAGTCCAGAACAAAGAGCCATAACCATATAACTGGAGCCAGGCTGTTCAGGCATGATGTCAGGAAGTACTTCCACACAAAGGGAGGGGAAACCTGGAACTGTCTGCTGAAAAGCTGTTGAGGCAGAGAGTCAATTCAAAATTTCAAAACGGTGATTGATAGATGTTTGTTGGCTGAGGGAACGAAGGGATATGGAGCAAAAGCGCACAATTGCAACTGAAGTGCAGATCAGTCATGAACCCTGCAGAATGTTCCCAGTTGTTCCTATGCAGCAATACAAAGACTGAGCTAATGACAGTTATTTGACCTTTGTCTGGACTGGCAGCCCTGGGGAAGTGTGTTGACACTGAGAGAGTGGCATGGCAGGGAGCAGGGTGTAGGGTTGGGTCCCGGGGGAATGGGGAGGATGTTGAGTCAGGATCTGATGGGTGTAACAAGCCTGGGGAAAGTGGTGAGGGTGTTTGAGGTAGGCTGGGAGCCAGTCGAACATTTCCTCAGGAGCTGGACTAAGTTTTAAATACTCCTGACTTTTCTTGCGTCTCTATTTACGGATGCGCAGCAGAATCCTCTGAAATCTTTCATTAAAATGGAAGTTTTTGGAAAAACAAACGCAGACAAGGAAGCCATTCTCCCTCTGAGCTCATACTTCCACTGACACACACACATTCCCGAGTCACTATGTGACTGATGGAAACCAATTAGAACAGGCAAGTAACTCAAGTTACAATAATAACCCACGATGCCTATTAACTCTAATCAGGAACAAATGCTACTTCAACTGGGCAACACGGTGGCTCAGTGGTTAGCACTGCTACCTCACAGCACCAGGGTCCCAGGTTCAATTCCAGCCTCAGGTTCTCATTCTCCCCGTGTCTGGGTGGGTTTCCTCCAACAGTCACAAAGTTGTGCAGGTCAGGTGAATTGGCCATGCTAAATTGCCCATAGTACTAGGTACATTAGTCAGGGGAAAATGGGTCTGGGTGGGTTACTCTTCGGAGGGTCAGTGTGGACTGGTCGGGCTGAAGGGCCTGTTTCCACACCTGTAGGGAATCTAATCTAATCTAAAACTAATCACCAACTGATGAATTAACTTCATGTGACATTAGCCATGAAGAAATAACCCAGGTGAAGAGCCAACTTTTATCTCCACTTCTCACTCCCCAAAACCAAAATGGTACAGTTTGCCTCCAATAATACGACTAGAGACAGAATGAATGAGATTTAATCGGATGTAGTCTTGACCTAAAAATCACAGAATGTTTTATTAGAATTTGTGAAACAGTTTTCCAACAGCGACTTCCCACAATGAAATAAATGGCCATGCATTTTGTTTTGGTTAATCCTGTATAATGAGTGTCACTGGAAAGGCCAACATTTGTCACTAATCCCTAATTATTCTGGAGAAGTCACTGATGAAGCATCCTCTTGAACCGCTGCAGGTCACAGGGAGGTAAACACATCCTGCTTTTCCTCTGTGGTGGGGTTTGAGACAAGTGAGTGGCCTGCTCAGCTCTTTCAGAGGGCAGCTCAGAGTCAGGCACGTTATTGTGTTGTACTGTAAAACACAAGCTACACTCTGTAAGGATGTCAGATTACCGCCTGTGAAAGACATTAGTGAACCAAATGCGTTAGGATGACAATCTTGTAGCTTCATGACTGGCAGTGCATTGCAGGTTGAGATTCATTCAGTTTAACTTCCCCAATTACCACAGTGAGATGTGAATCCATGTTTCCACAGCATTGGTCCTGTTCTCTGGATTAGTCGTCCAGTAACATTACCATTAGTTCGAGAACACGGAGGACACTTCCCTTAGAGACATAGAGGTCTACATCATGGAAACAGGCCCTTCGGCCCAATTATTCCATGCTGCCCAGTTTTCACAATTAAACAAGTCCATTTGCCTGCATTTAGTCCAAAATCCTCCATATAAATCGCATCCATGTACATGCCCAAAGATTTCTTAAATGGCAAAATTGTATTCATCTCCACCGCTCCCTCTGGCAGCCCATTCCAGACACTCACCACCCTCTGTGTGAAAACATTACCCCTCTGGACTCTTGTGCATCTCTCATCTTCAAATTCGACATTCTGGGACCCTATATATCCATTTGGAAGTTATAGCACATGTCTAACATTGCACCACTGAGCAAGAAGAACACCAGCACAGTAGAATGATCTAGACTTTTTTAAGCCATGGAACGCTGATTGGCATTTTGTTCCTCAGGCAGAAAATGTGATTGGTTACATTCCCACACCAGGCTTGAGCACATAATCTGGACGGACACTCGTGGTACAGTACTGAGGGAGTGTGATAGTGTCATCTTTTATATGCAACATTAAAGCAAGCCTGTCTGCATTTCCAAAGTGTTGTAAGATCCCACAACACAATCCAAAGAAGAGCAGAGGATTTCATCCCATTGCCACAAACAACATTCCAAAATAAAAGTGTGGATGGTTATTATCTTGTTGTGGGAACTGGCTCTGCACAAATTTGCAGCTGAATTTCCAACACTACAATAGTGACTACATTCAAAAGTACTTTGATGGCTGTAAAATGATTAAGACATCCTGAGGTTGGTACAGATGCTGTGGAAATGTAAGCATTGTTTCTTTTGGATGTTGGTGCAATTTTGTCTATGTCCTGCAAACAATAAAATATACTCATTGAATTCTGCAGACACCCAAGGGTAGAATGGGCTATACTATCGCAGCTCTATCAAAGGAATTCCTTTCATTAAGAGAACGTCACAGATCAAACAGGATCACTTTACCTTCCACACATTTTGAAATGGAAAACCTCAGGAAATTTAAAGTCAGATTTTAAGTCTTGAAAACCATTGTTTCCCTGGGATAACGAACCAAACGTCCATGCACAAAACCAAGATGATGAAAAAATGAGCATCTTCAGCCTTGTTTACATAGTAATGCCTTGAAATAATCTTAACAATGTCAAAACAGGTTTGGGTTTAAGGAAAAGCAAAGACACCAAATTGACAGGGGAAATGACACTGTCTGACAAGAGTTACCACAGCTGGGAAAACACCAATTGAGAAGGACAGATATAGCTTTGGCTGTCACACATAAAACCGCACTTACATGAAAAACATTTGCTGAGCTTGCTTCCTGGCACTATTAACCCTTTCAGTGACCTTGCTGAGATGAGAGATGAAGTCCTTTGGGGTTAGGTAGCACTGCTTCACCACTTCCTCAACACCAGCTGCCTCTCCATCTATCTTTGTGTCATCTGCAAACTGAGCTACCATGCCCTCAGTTCCTTCATTCAGAGTGAATGCATAACATGAATACTGTGGTCCCAGCACTGATCCCTGTGTAACTCCACTAGTCACTGGCTGCCATCCTGAAAAAGAACCCTTTATCCCTATTCTCTGCCTTCTGCCAGTCAGCCAATCCTCTATCCATGCCAGTAACCTGCCTCGAACACCACGGGCTCTTGTCTTACTTCGCATCTTCCTGTGCAGCACCTTGTCAAAGGCCTTCTGGAAATCCGAACAGTTCATGTCCACTGGCTCTCCTTTATCTAACTTGCTCATTAACTCCTTAAAGAATTCTAACAGATTTGTCAGGCAATGACCTCTCCTTGACAAAGCTGTGCTGACTAATTTACCGTGCACCTCCAAGTACTCTGCAATCTCATGCTTAATAATGGTCTCTAAAATCTTACTAACGACCAATGACGAGGGTGGAGAAGAGATTTACTTGATTGCTTACAGAGATGAGGGACTTCCGCTGTGTAGAGAGACTGGTGAGGCGGATATTAAAGAGAGATTTAATAGCATATAAAATTAAAAATAGATTAAAATAGATGTAATGGAGTAATTAATGAGAAGTTGTGTTTCTCTGGCAGCAGAATCAGTGGTCAGATTGAAAGTAATCTGAAAAAGAATGGAGAGAAATAAAGGGACTTTTTTCTCATGCAGAGAAATTATATTCTAGAATGTTCTGAGAGACTGGTAGGGGCGGGTTCAAAAGAAACTTCCCAGAAGGAATTAGATAAACATTGATGGGGAGAAATTTTCAGGGAAGTAAAAAAAAAGCAGTAGGAAACAGACTAATTGGAAAGCTCAGTTTAAAGAGCAAATACTGGCTTAATTAGCATCATTCGGATTGGTCAGATTCTAGAATTCAAAAATTCTGCATTCCAAAAAAAACCCTAAATTATTAGGAGTGAATTTTAATTAGCCTGTAAAGACCTGGCTACAAATGATTAATAAACAATGACTGCTTGAACAAAGAGTGCATATAACCAACTTAGCAAAGCAGTTTAAAACTCTGTACTGTTACTTATTTAAATAATATCACAGTTGTGGTATTCTCCCAAGTGTCTGCTGCCTTTTGGTTTCAGATCTCAACTTTGCAATATAAATAGAACTTTAATATGAGGGTGTTTTCTGCTATTCCTCAGTACATTGTTTATTTAGAAATGAAAGGCCTGATTTTAAGACTGCCAGTCATGTAGAAAGTAAACTGGGTGTGGGGGGGGGGGTGCAAGGGACATGACTAAAATATAAGTTTTAATACTTAGTTTTATTTTAAATCTAATTTGCTGCCTTCCCAAAGACAGAGATCTTAACTCCCAGATAGTTGCAGGTAAGCAGGGTATACGAGACAGACCAATCCTGTTTCCAATAACCAGATCAGGCCCAGAGGAATTCAACTGGGCCTAATTTTAATCAGAGTACAGTGACTGGAACAAGCTCAACCTGGTGGACCTCAGAGAATAGGGCTTTTGCCCGAAACATCGATTTTGCTGAAGCTCCTCGATGCTGCCTGAACTGCTGTGCTCTTCCAGCACCATTGATCCAGAATCTGGTTTCCAGCATCTGCAGTCATTGTTTTTACCTCAGAGAATATGTGTTCCCTGACTGGACCAGATTGATAGCCCCAATCTGGGAGTACTGGCTGACAGATAAGAACAGGAGTGTCAACGGTTCTGTTCACTCTGAGAGCTGTCTCTGAGGGAGCTGGACTAGTGTCAAAGATTCTCCACAAGATACTGACCTCTGTGGAGTTATTTCAGAGAGGACTGTGGATCGTCCTTGACTTGTCAATCCGGTATCGAATAAATCAGGGACCGAGGAAAGACTGGGTTAATTCAACAGGCCTATACGAACGGGTGTATTCCTTTGTCAGGGATCCGCAAAGAAACATTGGTCTTGTCTCCTGCCCCAGACCTCAGCAGGTAATATGAGCAAGGCTAGCTAGAAACTGGCTGGTTTCTCATGGTCGGGGTGGTGGGTGGTCAGAGGAAAGGGCTGTACTTTGAGGATAAAGGATAAGAGAAACGTCTTCACACAGACTGAGCTGTCATGCTGTGAGATTCACCGGGTCAAAGACATTGTCAACATTTGAGAACCTTTTTAACCTGCAGCCCAACCAAACATAAAGATCAGGAGGGCTAGATGATGAATACAGATGGGAACAGAATAGATAAATATGATTCTTGCTCGTGTGGAGGGAAAATATTGACATGGATTAAAATGTCTTCTGTTCATGTTATAGCTTTCAAGTGATTCAATGTAACAGTTGGACTAAGTAATAAATAAACATGCCACTGGAAGATTATATTAGATCAAAGAAAGACACTCATAAAGTTTCCCAAAAGAGTAATAAATCTGAGGATTGGGAGCAAGGAATATCAGAATATAATAAAAGCTTCAATTGATATGTAAAGAGAAAAAGATCATCAAAAGCAAATGTGGGTGCAATACAGGCAGAGACAGGAGAATTTATAATAGGGAATAAGGAGATAACCCAGAAACTAAACAAACTGCTTGGGTCGAATCTTATATGGGTTTAAGTGAAATGGACTATGGTGTTGTTTGTGACAGAATGGAACAAGAAGTCCAGTGAGATCCCTCAACACTGGGAGCATCCCATTGCATCTGTTATGCTGTTGCTGAGCAGTGTGATAAGTTTCTCACAAGACAGCACTGAGTTGCCAACGAAGGAAAATTACAGCTTGCTGAGCACCTCATAAATGACCCAAAACACCTCAAATATATTCCGCTTCCCATCTTACCAAACATGCCAGACATCTGGGCACCGAAAAGTCTCAACGTGGAAATCAAAGCAGATACCTGGCAACTTCAGCTCACTGCACACTGGACATCATCATCTCAGGATGCACACAACACACACACTCACACATACACCCACACACACACGCCCACACACTCACACACACACATTCACACACACTCACACACACATGCGCACACACCCCTACCATACACACGCACACACAAACACAGACAATACAGACACCACATATACACACACATGCACACACTCACACACACACAATACAGACAGACATCATATACACACACTCACACACACACGCGCACACGCAGACACACACACACATATATATACACACACACAGTCACACACGCACGCACAGGCACACTCATAAACAGACACACGCACACACAGACACACACACACAGACCAACACACTTCAACAGACTCAATCACATTTTACAGGAGAAGGTTCTCCATAATAGCTATACAGACACAGACATCATACATACACACAATCACACACACATGCGCACACACCCCCATCATACACACGCACACACAAACTCACACACCCACCCACACACACAGACAATCACACACACACAATACATCCACTGATGATGGCATCCAATGTGCACCATCCACGAAGAACCCTTGTGACACTTCTGCGTTTCAGTGCTGCACTTTGGGCTGTACCAGCACCTCTCATTGTAATGCTGCAGTAAGGACACTGTATACTCAGGGTCACACACTCAGAACATGGACGAGACCACGCTGCATCTCCAGGCTCTTCATTTGCTGCCATAGTGGTCACTCACTCTAAACCTACCTAAATGCTCACAGGAGCCCTGCCTCGCTTTGCTGTGCCTTTGTGCACTTTCCCCTCTCCGCGAGGAAGCTTGGTATGGTTAACAACAGATCTCAGTCAAGTCAAGGGGAGTAGTCTTTGCTCAGGGGCTCCCCAGCTCAGTATGCCCTTGATATTTGAGTCACAGATAGAATCCCCACAATGTGGTAGCAGACCATTCACCCTATCAAGTCCACCCAGACTCACCCCCTTACCATATCCACGTAGCCTGTACAGCTCTGGACACTATGGGCAATTTCCCATGGCCCATCCACCTAACCTGCACATCTTTGGACTGTGGGAGGAAAACGTAGCACCCAGGGGAAACCCACACAGGCACGTGGAGAATGTGCAAACTCCACACAGACAATTGCCCAAGGCTGGGATCGAACCCAACTCCCTGACACTGGGAGGCAGCAGTGCTGACCACTGAATCACAAGGCCACCCTAGTCCAGAGGCTTGGACACGGTCAGTCAGCTGCTCATGATAGTCAGAGTCAGAGTCCTCTCCTAAGGGGTGAGGAGCCAAATGTCCTGACTCTTTCTGTCCCAGTGTGGGCTATTTTCCTCCTCAAATGACAGTGAGACAGCTGACAGGGAGATGATAGTGGATGGTAACGCTGTTACTTGTGGTGCAGATGGGGAAATGTCCCAAACCAGTGAGTAGACAGGATTGGGGGGTGGATTGGGGGTGCGTGGTGGGTCAGTGGTGTCAGGGGTTAGGATGGGTGACAATGGGTGAGGGAGGACAGGCAGTACTGAGAGTGGCAGAGCTTGAGATTGGTGGGAGGTGAGTACAGGAACACAGATAGTGGAAGCATGGCCTATCAGAGAGAAGCATTGATCCAGATGGCACCCGTGGACCAGGCCATGATGGTCTTCTGTCGATCGCTAGGGCAGACCATTCCCTCCACGACTCCCTTGTTAGGTCCATGTCCCCTACCAACCCATCCTCCACACCTGGTATCTTCCCTTGCCGTTGCAGGAGGTGTAAATCCTCTGCCCACACCTCCCACTCACTTCCATCCAAGGCCTCAAAGGATCCTTTCACATCTGGCAGAGATTTTCCTGCACATCCACCCAGCTCATTTACTGCGGCCGTTGCTCTCAATTTGCTCTCCTCTATATCGGGAAAACAGGATGCCAACTCCCGGATAGTTTCCGGGAACATCTCCAGGACACACGCTCTAAACTATCCCTGCAACCAAACACTTCAACTCACCCTCCCATTCCCCCAAGGACACACAAATCCTGGGTCTCGTTCACCGCTCAATCAAATCCACCTGCCAACTGGAGGAAGAACGCCTCATCTTTCGCCTTGGGGTCCTTCAACCACATGGCATCAACATCGACTTCACTAGTTTCCAAATCCACTCTCCCCCACCTCATCCCAGATTCAACCCTCTAATGCCCTCTTGACCTGACTTACCAGTTCATCTTCCTTCCCACCAATCCATTCCACCCTCCCCAACAACCTATCACAATCACCTCCTACCTGTATCCACCTATTGCCTTCCCACTTACCTTCTGCCCAGACCCACCCCCACCTCTTATTTATCTCTCAGCCCCCTTCCACCCTCCACATTCCTGATGAACGTCGACTCTCTTGCTCCTCGAATGCTGCCTAACTGGCTGTGTTATTCCAGTACCACACGTTTCAACTCTGACTCACTTTCTCCTGTCCACTGCTGGTCCTGCCTCAACATCATCCTATCCAGTTGGCTCCAAGTTTCCCCTGTCTGTCACGTCAATTGTAAAGGTCAGGAACCATGCAGGGCAGCCCTGTCCTGACAGTGCTCATCACGCTACGCAACAGGATTTTAGAGATAGCACAGGCGCAAAGAACACTGGTCAATGCCAAACTAGCCTGACAGTGGCAAGTTGTTCCAAGAATACCAATTGGTAAAATGGGGATAGAATCAGATATGAGGGACATGGTGGGGGTGGGATAGGTAGTTAACAAGGCAAGTTTGTTCTGGTTTAGCATAAGAATGTGCTTAGCCTTGCAGTAAGAATCCCTCAACGCAACTCAATCTTAGCCAAAAAATACCAGACTCAGCCTCTTCTGTCTGTCTACATGGAGGAAAAATACAGTTCCCAGAATTACAAGAAAGCCAGGAGAATGGGGAACTAAAAGAAATCAGTATTGATAAAAAGAAATTAATGAGTTCAACAGTCGATAAATCTTCTGAACCCAATGATCCACATCCAAGAGTGTTGCAGAGATCTTGATGCATTAGTGATCATTGTTCAAAATTTTATAGATTTTAAAACAGTTCCTGTAGATTACATGGTAGCAAATATTATTCCACTATTTAAGAACAGGAGGAGTAGAGAAACAAAGAATGACAGTCCTGTCAGCCTGTTAGCTGTCGATGGTAAATGCCAGAATCTATCATAAAGGATATGAAACCTGGATACCTGGAACATAATGGCAAAGTCAACCTGGATTTATGAAAGTGAAATCATGTTTAAATACTGGGTTGTCACCAACAGAACATAAAAATGAGAACCCAGTGGGTGTGGTACATTTGGGCTTTCAGAAGGTGCATCAAATCCCACAAAAAGTGGTTTCCGAATAAAAGTAGAGAACATGGGATTTAGGATAATATATTGGGATGGACTGAGAATTTGTTAACAGGTAGAAAATGGAGACTAGGAACAAATAGGTCATTCTCAAGATGACAGGCTGTTTCTAGTGGGACCACATGGATCAGCTATTCACAATCTATGCCAGGGATTTGGATGTCGGGGGCCAAATGGAATATTTTCAAATTGGCCAATGACACAAAACCAGGTGGGAATGTGAGTGGTGACAAGGATACAAGGACAAACCCAGAGAAATTTGGAGAATGCTTTAAAACAGTCTGAAGAAATGTCATACCAGACTCAGCACGGAAACAGACCCTTCAGTCCAACTCATCAACAACCAGGTATCCTAAATTAACCTAGTCCCATTTGCCAGCATTTGGCCCATATCCATCTAAACCCTTCCTATTCATGTCCCCATCCAGATGCCTTTTAAATGCTGTATTGTACCAGCCTCCACCACTTCCTCTGGCAGCTCATTCATACAGTTGCCCCTTAGATTCCTCTCACCTTAAACTCTCCATGCCCTCTAGTTTTGGACAGCCCCACCTCCAGGAAAACTCCTTGGCTATTCACCCTCATGACTGTATAAACCTCTATAACGTCACCTCACATCCTCCAACGCTCCAGGGAAAATAGCCCCAACTTATTCAGCCTCTCCCTACAGCCCAAACTTTCCAACTCTGACAACATCGTTGCATATCTTTTCTGAACCTTTCCAAGTTTCACAATATCAGGGAGACCAGAATTGAACGCAATATTCCAATGCCTAACCATTGTTCTGTACATTCGCAACATGACCTCCCAACTCAATGGACTGACCAATAAAGGAAAGCATACCAAACACATTCTTCATTATCCTGTCTACCTGGGACTCAACTTTCAAGGAGCTATGAACCTGCACTCCAAGGTCTCTTTGTTCAGCAACACTTCCCAGGACCTTACCATTAACTGTATAAGTCCTGCACTGATTTGCATTTCCAAAATGCAGCACCTCATATTTATCTAAATTTAATTCCATCTGCCACTCCTTGGCACATTGTCCCATCTGATCAAGATCCTGTTGTACTCTGAGGTAATTTTCTTCGCTGTCCACTACACTCCAAATTTGGTGTCATCTGCAAACTTACTAACCATACCTCCTATGTTCACATCCAAATAATTTATATAAATGATGAAAAGCAGTGGACCCAGCACCGATCCTTGTGGCACACCACTGGTCACAAGCCTCCAGTCTGAAAACCAACCCTCCACCACCACCCTCTGTCTTCTACCTTCAAGCCAGTTCTGTATCCAATGGCTAGTTCTCCCCATAGTCCCTGTGATCTAACCTTGCTAACCAGTTTACTGTGAGGAACCTTGCCGAATGCTTTACTGAAATACAAATAGATTGCATCCACCGTTCTGCCCTCATCAATCTCTTCATCACTTCTTCAAAGAACTCAATCAAGTTTGTGAGACATGATCTCCAACACACAAAGCCATGCTGACTATCCCTAATCAGTCCTTGCCTAACCAAATACAGGTAAATCCTGTCCCTCAGGAATCCCTCCAAAAACTTGCCCACAACCTGTCTATAGTTCCCTAGCTTTTCCTTACCACCTTTCTTAAATAGTGACAATAGTAAATGGCCTCCAGTCTTCTGGCACCTCTCCTACAGCTATCAATGATCCAAGTATCTCAGCAAGGGGCTCAGCAATCACTTCCCTAGCTTCCCACTGAGTTTTTGGGTACATCTGATTTGTGCATCTTTATGAGTTTAAGTTGTCCAGCACCTCTTCCTCTGAAATACAGGCATTTTCTAAGATCTCTCTATTTATTTCCCTACATTCTCTACATTCCATATCCTTCTCCACAATCCACACTGATGCAACATACTCATTTAGTATCTCCCCATCGTCTGCGGTTCCAAACATAAGTGGCCTTGCTGATCTTTGAGGAGCCCAATTCTCTCCCTCATTACTCTTTTGTCCTTAACGTATTTGTAGAATCCCCTCTGGATTCTCCTTCACCATATTTGCCAAAGCTATCTCATATCCCCTTTTTACCCTCCTGATTTCCCTCTTAAGTATAGAACCACTGAATATATAGAATCCCTCTATTACGGTAGGAGGCCATTCAGCCCATTGTGTCAATACCCATCCTCTGAAAAACATCCCACCCCCCCTTATCTTATCCCTGTAACCCTGCAATTCCCATGGGCTAATCTACATAGCTAACACTTCCCCGCACACAATGGGCAACTTAGCATGGCCAATCCACCGAACCGGCACATTTTTGGATATAGGAGGAAACCAGAGCACCCAGAGGAAACCCACACAGCCACAGAGAGAATGCACAAACTCTACACACAGTCACCTGAGGCTGGAATGCTAACCACTGAGCCACCATGCGGCCCCTTACTCCTACTGCCTTTATACTCTTCTAAGCATTCACTCGATCTCTGCTGTCTATATCTGACATATGCTTCCTTCTTTTTGTTGACCAAAACCTCAAGATCTCTTATCATCCAGCATTCCCTAAACCTACCAGCCTTGCCCTTCACCCTATCAGAAACATACTGTCTCTGGACTCTAGTTTTCTCATTTTTGAAGGCTTCCCATTTTCCAGCCTTATCTTTACCTGCGGACATCCACCCCCAATAAACATTTGAAAGTTCTTGCCTAGTACGGTCAAAATGAGCCTTCCTCCAATTTAGAACTTTAAATTTTAGATCCAGTCTGTCCTTTTCCATCACTATTTTAAAACTAATAGAATTATGGTCACTGGCCTCAAAGTGCTCCCCCACTGACACCTCAGTCACCTGGCCTGCCCTATTTCCCAAGAGTAGGTCAGGTTTTGCACCTTCTCCAGTCAGTCCATCCACACACTGAATAGAACATTTTCTTCTCCACTCTTAACAAATTCAATTTGAATATCTCACGACTGAGATTGATAGGTTTTTGTTGAGCAACAGAAATGAAATTGAGACTGATCAGCTAGGATCTAAATGAATGATTAAACCAATTCCCATGGCACTTGTTGCTCGATTAGAGTTAAAATGAGAGCTTTTTGACTTTCATCACAGTATTAATAAAAGTTTGAGATATGCCCGAGGCAAGGGCAGGTTGATTGATCTAAACATTAGTTGGGATACTTGGGCTTTATTCTAAGTACTAATTAAACCATACTTGTTCAAGATATTAGAAGTATTTGGAATTAAGATGACCACCTGCTCATCAGCAACTTTAATGATGAATGATTGACAGCTCTAATTCCACAGATGGTTCATTCTGTCTTTAATTCCAGTAATGTATTTGAACTCTGGACAAACTGGAACCCACAGATACTGATTGTAACATTATGAAGGTTTACAAAAAATTGATTCATCCACTAATCGTGTAGATTATCCAAGAGAAAATATTAAAAATAAATTCTGAAGGATGATTTTAACTCCTTATTGACTGATTTCAAATTTTTTCTAAAAATTACTACACTGTAGTGTCTAGCTTCTGCAAATTAAACTGTGAATAAACCTGAAAAAGCATCGCAACCTTGTATGAACTGATTTGAGGATTATTTTCTATCTTTTGGTAAATAAGGATAGCAACTCAAAATCAAGGGTAAAGGAAGAACAAGCTCACATGTAAATAACACTTTTCATAACCTCAGGATACCACGACCTGCCTCACAGTCAATTAAGTACATTGTCATATATTCTCTGTTGCCGTGCAGGATATGCATTAACGACTTGCACTCAGCATACTGCCATATACAGCAATGGGAAACGACCACTTAAATCTATTTTCAGTGATGCTGGTTGAGGGATAAACATTAACTCGTTCTCCAAAGAGAATCCAATTGCTCTTCTTGCAAATAGCGTCATGGGATCTTTGACATCCACCTCAGGGGATAGATGAGGCTTTCCCTTAATGTCTTGCCTGAAAGGCAGCCTCTCAGATTGTGCAGCTCTGCCTAAACACTGCACTGCAAGTGGCAGAGTGACTTACACACTCAGGCTTTTGGAGTAGGTCTTGAGTTATGACCCGTTGACTCAGAGGCAAACATTCTACCCACTGACCATGGCATCAATGTTAAGGCTGATAAAATAAACGACTGCAGGCATAGGTGACTGAGTACATTCATGGTCAGAATCTGGTAAACAAAACACACCAACAAAAGGGAGATTGGGAAGATATCCTGAAGCCTAACCCATTGAGGATTTAATAATTTCTGGAGTAGAGAGTGAACATTGAAAAGCAAGAGATAGCAAGTCCCTTCAAGATAGCTCACCATTGAGTAAGATAATGGCAAAATTGGTTGTGCTCTCAATTTCATTCTCCTGTCCCATAACTCACCTGTCGATCAAAAATCTATCTAACTATGACTTGAATAACTTAAATGACCCAGCTTCCCCTGCTTTCTGAGGAAGCAAACTCCATACACTAACAGCCTTCTGAGAGGAAAAACATCGCCTCATCTCCATCATGAAAGGGGCTCATTTTCTTTTAAACATGTCCCCTAGTTCTAGTCGCTCCAACAAGAGGAAACATCCTCCTGGTATCTACCCTTACAAATCCTCTCAGAACCTTAGATGTTTCATTAGGATCAGGTCGCTGGAGCTTCGGTGTGACGTAAATAACTTTGCACTGGCAATTCGGTTGCAGTCCATTGTGTAACTTCCTCTAAATCACAGGACAGATTTCAGCAAAGAAGGCCCTTAGGTCTGTTTAATCTCATCCTCCTAGAAAAACAAACTGACCATCCTCCAACATTTAGCTGCTTATTCAATAAGCTTAGTGTTCCGGACCTCAGCAATCCATTCCAACAATCTGTTCCAGCTGTTCTTTATCCTCAATGGAAAAACTACTTCCTCAGACTCGGCTAAAAATACCCACTCTGGTATCGCCCTCCCTGTGTGAGCCACTTAACTATTTCAGATATGCAGAGTTCAGTATCCTGTAACGAAACTTCCCCACCTTTCATTCATTCAATATATGCCTGGACAATGACGAATGGAATTCCCCCAGTAACTCCATCTCTCCTCGTCTTTAAGACCCCTCTTAAAAACCTACTTCTGGGACTATTCAGCCAACCCAAATCTCCTGACATAGCTCTGTCAGATTTTGCTTTGTAATGTTCCTGTGAAGTATGGTGAGACATTTTGCTTGGTTAAGTTGCTGAACAAACACAAACTGTATTGCCTTTAACAAACGTACTTGATCCTTCACTAGCTCCCACGGCAACTGGAGAGGAGCCTTCCAGATCAAAACCTTCTCCTGGGCCCATTGTCTTAGCTTTCCCCTGATGTCATTAATCTCAATCCATACTGTCACACTCAGAATGCACTCAAACCATCTTTTTATGTAAAATGTTTAAATCTTTTCTCGTTTCAGTTTGCCATCACGAGTAATTTGTATTGCTTTGGAATGTGGGCACTACTGGCTATGCCAGTGTTTACTGCCCATCCCTAACTGCCCTGAGATGAAGGATCTGCGAGTTCATAACAATGAAGGGAAAACTGGAACTGAACGTCAGGTGACCAAAACCTTGCTCGAGTGGCTGGTGGACTTTACAAAGGGTCTTATGGCAGATGGCATTGAAAGAGGGAAGAGATTTCTGAAGGCACAGTCACTATTGGTGGCCACAGGAGATGCAGTCAAGTATGGTAGTGAGAGGTAGTTAATTGTGTGAGAGAGAAAATTTAACGCATCGCCCATTCCTCCCTAAAAGGGTGGGTTTGCATCAGGGTGAGATCTTAAGACGTCAACAATATCAAACCTGCACTGGAGACATCTTGAACATTCCCACTTCCTTTTTTAAACTGAGCTGGTATGAGGGTTGAGGAGCATCCAACCCAACTCTTGAAGTTGGCCCATCATTTAAATATTATAATGAGGGTGTGCTCCTCAAATGTAATCTACATTTTTCATGTAATGGAATCGCTGAAAGAAGCTGAAGGAACGTAAGAACTAGGAGCAGGAGTAGGCCGCCCGGCCCTTCGAGTCTGCTCCGCCATTCAATAAGATCATGGCTGATCTTTTCGTGGACTCAGATCCACTTACCCATGTTTTCACCACATCCCTTAACTCCTTTATCTTTCGAAGAAGTATCTACCTTAGCTCTAAAAGCGATTATTGAAGTACTGTCAACTACTTCCCTGGGCAAGGAATTCCACAGATTAACAATCCCCTGGGTTGGACTCAGATCCACTTACCCATGTTTTCACCACATGCCTTAATTCCTTTATCTTTCGAAGAAATATCTACCTTAGCTCTAAAAGCGATTATTGAAGTACTGTCAACTACTTCCCTGGGCAAAGAATTCCACAGATTAACAATCCCCTGGGTGAAGAAGTTCCTTCTCAGAACAAAAGGCGGGGGGGTGGGGGGGGGGGGGGGGGGGGGGTGAATCATGAAGAGAAGGCTACTGGTTCCAATAGCTAGGGACAACCAAAACGTCATCTTCTCCACCTCCTGAAGCTGCCTGGCTTGCTGTGTTCTTCCAGCTTCCTGCTTGTCAACTTTGGGTTCCCACAGCTAAGCATCTTGCCACCTGGTTCCAAGATCTGGATCAGTTGATTTCCCCTCACAGGAACTACCTCCTTAATGAGAGGTCTGTCTCTTCTCACCCACCTCCTCCCCTGTGACATATCGTCACACCAGGATCCCTCCTTCCTTTCAGCCACAGTCTCCAATCTCTTCCACAATGTCAGATCTCCCCTCCCAATACCTCCAATTTTCTTCTACACCCTCCAACCACAGCTCATTCCAAACCCACCCAGACCTTCTCCAGTTGTGTGGGGTGGTAGGAGAGAGGGGGAATACCATTGTCCCTGGAGCCTGACTGGCTTTAAAATCTGATGGTCACCACTTAGGCTACTGATTGCCACTTGATCCAGCGGGCTCTCTCATTGGCACTTGGGATAGGGTCTTGCTCTATATGTTGCCTATCTTGACACATCTCCCATGTTTCCAGATCACAACAGTCCCCAAGTTCCAGGCACTCTTTCCCCACCTATGAGCTAATAACACGACCAGACCATGAGGATGAGGATTACAAGGCTGGAAATTACAGATATGAAGGTATTGGGGTAACACAGTAGTTAGCACTGCTTCCTCAGGCTTCAGGGTCCTTGGTACGATTCCCACTTCATGTGACTGTCTGTGTGGAGTTTGCACAGTCTCCCTGTGTCTGTGTGGTTTTCCCCCAGGTGCTCTGGTTTCCTCCCACAGTCCAAAGATGTGCAGGTCAGGTCAATGGTCATGCTAAATTGCCCATTGTGTTCCAGGGATGTGGATTATCCATGGGAAATGCAGGGATATGGTAGGAGAGTGGGTCCAGTTGAGATGCTCTTCAAGTGATTGGTCTGGAGTTGATGGGCCAAATGGTCTGTTTCCACATTGCAGGAATTCTACTGATACAAAGGGATAAACTGGGGCATAGTGGGAGTATGGGTTCCTGCAAAGGAGATTTTGATGAACAGATATTGCTGAAGGGTTAAGGAGCATCAAAGTCCTAATTCTATTTTTTTCTCTCTGATTTCATTATGCAGTGTCTCACAATACAGTGTTCCTCTTTGAGGTGCCAATGTGTTTTGCATATATTTAAACACATGAAAGAAGCAGAAGACTTTGCATAAAGCATCCATTTGAAAATCCAGTGCATTATCATTGTACGAAGAGAGTATGTTAGTGAGAGGTGGTTAATTGTGTGAGTGAGTGAAAATTTAATGCATCGCCCACTCCTCCCTAAAAGGGTGGGTTTGGATCAGGGTGGGATTTTAAGATGTCAATAATATCAAACCTGTGCTGAAGCCATAAAACAAAAGGAGCTTCTTCATACCTTGGATTGATTTCCATTTATTTTACACATGTTCAATATGCAAATTCCCAAATCGGAGCATCATGGAACTATTTAAATTATTTCCTTAAATTAACTCTGTTATAATCCCATCCTGTTCTGTTTCCCACCTCCTAAAGTTATGGGTTCCATTATTCAAGCTTTCCAATCTCAATTCCATTCTGAAAAGGAAGAAACAGCTTGCCTCTTTAACAACCTCAAGATGTCCCAGATACACAGCCAACAAATGACTTTTTGAAAGCTAGTCACTGTTATAATGTAGGAAATGTGGAACGGGCCAGTCTGCAATAGCAGGTCTGGGACAATTCCTTACACTGGAGGACCAGTAGGTACTGGGTGGACTGCATTGATGGTTCTCCTGCCACAGCTGATAGTTGTCCTGAGGTGAGGTGTGCATTCCAGGGAACAGACTGTAGACTGCAAACTCCTCCACCATAGAGCAGCTCAAGACCAATGCTCCTCGGATCCTGCTCCTCGGATGCTGCCTGACCTGCTGTGCTTTTCCAGCACCACTCTAATCTTAGCTCAAGACCAATGCGAACAAACCCACTCCACCTCTCTCCAGATGATCTTTACAATGGCACATTTCCCAAAGGAGGGAGACACCACCTTCCCCATCACCTCAAGGACAATATGTGGTGGGAGTGGGACTCAGGGCATGTAGGAAGGATCTAAGGGGAAGGGGCTTTCTTAACTCTAGCCAAGCCAAATCCTGATCCTTGTTAAATTCTGTTAATGAGGCACTTTGCCAAACAGTTATGTATTGAAGATGGACTAAAGCAAGTCTGAGTAAGGCTAGACATGAACTTCAGTGCCAAATGTCCGGCACAGCAGCTGTATCTCCTTGTCATTGGTTCATTAAACCAAACAGCTGCTGCAGAGGCAAAATTAGAATAGGCTGCCTTCTAAGACCTTTCAGCCATAGTACACAGTCATACATCCATAGGACTGGAAACAGTAGAAGTCCAGGCAAGGAATTTACATTGTGGCTATCAAGGATGTTAAAATTGTACTGAGATATCTCAAAATGAAACAGTTTACTTCTGCTGCACTTTCTGTAATTTTCAATTTGAAATGAGTTTGCCATCAGGCTGTACACCTGACGTGCTATGTATATTGTAAATATTACAGAAGCACAGCATGGAAACAGACCCTTCGGTCCAACTCATCCATGCCAACCAGATATCCTAACCTACTCTAATCCCATTTACAGTTACACAAGTTGAATTTTGTCCCACCTCAAGTAATTTTCAAGTCAAAATAATTTGGAATGTTATGAAGAATATATTCATTGGAGAAATGCAGAACATTCAACTTGTTCTCAGCAAGCTCCCACAAGCAGCAATAGAATCAACAATTGTTGACAATGACGTTGTTTAAAGGATAAATATTGGTCAAAACTCGAAAAAGCACTCTCCTATCCTTCTTCTAACATTGATATAGGACCGTTACATTTACCTCAGAGAGCAGATGGAGTCTCTACTGAACACCTGATCTGACAGTGCAGTACTGCCTCAGTGTTGCAATGAAGCCTCAGCCTAGAGTTTATGCTCAAGGCTCTTGAAAGCAACTTGAACCCACAACCTTCTGATCCAAAGATGCGTACTCTACCTACTGAGCCCAGTTAAAACCAACTTTGAGGCTATAACTGTCAGAAACACTTCAGAGTTCTAGCATAACATTTGTTGATTGGCATCAAGCTGCATTAAGAATGGTCAGGTAATGAAGAGCTCCAAATTGTTTGCTTAAGAAATCGAAAGAAGCAGTCCCTGGGCAGAAACTTTCATATCTGGGGAGACTGCCAGATGCAAAATAAAAGGAAGATACACACAGATCATAAATAAATTCTTAGTTCTCCATATCAGTCTCCGTTCACCTCCATTCCTTTACAGGTGTATAAGGAAAAATTCAAAGATCATGAGCGTATCATTTACAAATCTGACACATGCACAGTATAGGAGGTTAGGATTTATTATACCAGAAAGTCTACCCCAATTGATCTTGCAAAGGTAAAGTATCTCAAATATTTGAACAACAGGTTCAGCAAGCCACTTCATAATTCTACTCTGCAGTGCCCGTGAGTAACAATTTCCACTAACTGGATGCCGCCATTAGTCCAAATAATGTCTGCCAACTGCAAGTCTGAGTAAGGCTAGACATGAACTTCAGAGCCAAATGTCCGGCACAGCAGCTGTATCTCCTTGTCATTGGTTCATTAAACCTCCTTAATTGTTCATAAGAAACAGAGTATGGAGCATATTTAGCTGCAGCCAGCCATGGTTAGAAAACATCTACTGTTAGATGTATTCTGTGATTGGACAGCCCTTGCTGAACAATCCTGGGTGTGCTCACAGCTTCACTTAGAACCTATTTAAGATAATCAGCTGAGTTCGTAAGATGGCTCATGCTGAAACAACATATAGTTACATGAAGGGAGAAAACAGAAGGGGTACGTTTACGTTTCATACATTTTTTAAAAATTATCCAAGACCTTGGACAACCAACCGGACTTGATAGCCTTCTCCATGGAAAAGCCTCAGCAAATAGTAATCTATTCTCCTGTAGAACATATTTTCAAGGTCATTTGAAATTTAACATTCTCGTTCTTGTCCTAATGAGTACAAAACATAAAGCTTCAACAAAATGGCTCTCCTTACAACAACATTCACATTCTATAATAACAAGTGATTGTTCACATACAGAGTATTTGAATACCACAGAACAGCAGGGATAAGAAATTCCCCAAACAGTCTAAGTCCCTGTCAAACAGCAAGTGGATCTCCAGAATTGAACAGTCTAACGGCCTATCGAACAGCAAGTGGATCTTCAAGGTCGAACAGTCTAACGGCCTGTCAAACAGCAAGTGGATCTCCAGGGTCGAACAGTCTATCGGCCTGTCGAACAGCAAGTGGATCTCCAGGGTCGAACAGTCTATCGGCCTGTCGAACAGCAAGTGAATGTCCAGGGTCGAACAGTCTAACGGCCTGTCGAACAGCAAGTGGATCTCCAGGGTCGAACAGTCTATCAGCCTGTTGAACAGCAAGTGAATGTCCAGGGTCGAACAGTCTAACGGCCTGTCGAACAGCAAATGGATCTCCAGGGTCGAACAGTCTAACGAGCTGTCGAACAGCAAGTGGATCTCCAGGGTCGAACAGTCTAACAGCCTGTCGAACAGCAAGTAGATCTCCAGGATGTTAGCCTGAAATCTGAGTTTGCAGTGTGATGCTATTGTGTGCTCCGTGATTTGGTTGGGGTTTCCATGGTTTCAAAGATGGTGCCTGTACATCGGGTGCTCACATCGGCCATGCACTGCCTGTATTCCATTCATGGTTGGCATCATGATCCGGGGCAGTGTGAAGCCTGGTCACTGTGATAGTGGGAGTGGGGGGAGGGGGGACTCTTCCCCCCCATTTTAATTTCTGGATTAGGTGTGTGGAGTTGGGAGAAATCCCAGCTCTGCAAACTCAACTTTTAAAAATGGTCATTCGGCATTTCCATTTTCGATCCAGAGTCTGGATTTTTTTTTAAGAATTAGATTCCCTACAGCGTGGGAACTAGTTCACACCGACCCTCCGAAGAGTAACCCACCCAGATCAATTCCCCTATCCTATATGCACCTAACCTACTCATCCCCGAACACTATTTCCCATGACCAATTCAGCTAACCTGCACATCCTTGGAATGTGGGAGGAAACCCACACAGACACGGGGACAATGTGCAAACTCCACACAATCGCCCAAGGCGGGAATCAAACCCGGGTCCCTGGCGCTGTGAGGCAGCAGTGCTCACCACTGAGTCAGCTGTGCCACCCCAATTTGTATTGGAGCACCGGACTATCAGTGACAGTGACCCAGAAAAAACGGAGGAAACCTCTGGTTGCCAGGGTGTGCTGGCAAATTATAATTTGAAAACTGAAAATTATAATTAAAGAAGTAAAAATTAAACATTCCTCCAGCCCTCACCTCCACACACTGCCCATGCTTTATCTATGCCACCTGGTGTCCTTTATCCATCTCCCATGGTCTCTCAGACCCTCAATGCCAACACATCGCCTACTTCCACCCATCAGTTTTTCCCCTTTTCGCCTACTATCTAGTATTCCCAAGGCATACATGAGAAGAAATAAAGTTCACTTAATGTTCTATATTGCTGACTGTGGTCTAGCAAGAAAACACTCCCATTCATAAAAACACAGTTTGACAGATGTTGACAGTTCCAAGTATTTCACACACACTTTATATGAAATCTTCTCCAGAGGTAACAATCCCAGAAGACATTTGATGCTCTCAAATGATCCCCGAGTCCCACATGCCCAAGGTGGCCTGGGACTCCACCACAGAACACACCAGATGGCCTCCTTCTTTAGAGTCCGCAATTTTCCTTTCCACGTGGTTAAAGATTCCCTCCAACGCATCTCGTCCACATCCCGCACCTCCGCCCTCAGACCCCACCCCTCCAACCGTAACAAGGACAGAACGCCCCTGGTGCTCACCTTCCACCCTACCTTCCTTCACATAAACCAAATCATCCGCCGACATTTCCGCCACCTCCAAACAGACCCCACCACCAGGGATATATTTCCCTCCCCACCCCTCTCCGCCTCCAAACAGACCCCACCACCAGGGATATATTTCCCTCCCCACCCCTCTCCGCCTCCAAACAGACCCCACCACCAGGGATATATTTCCCTCCCCACCCCTCTCCGCCTCCAAACAGACCCCACCACCAGGGATATATTTCCCTCCCCACCCCTCTCCGCCTCCAAACAGACCCCACCACCAGGGATATATTTCCCTCCCCACCCCTCTCCGCCTCCAAACAGACCCCACCACCAGGGATATATTTCCCTCCCCACCCCTCTCCGCCTTCCGCAAAGACCGTTCCCCCCGTGACTACCTGGTCAGGTCCACGCCCCCCTACGACCCACCCTCCCATCCTGGCACATTCCCCTGCCACCGCAGGAACTGTAAAACCTGCCACTCACCTATTGTACTCTATGCTACTTTCTCCCCACCTCCACCCTCCTCTCATTTACCTCTCCACCTTGCAGGCACTCTGCCTTTATTCCTGATGAAGGGCTTTTGCCCGAAACATCGATTTTCCTGCTCCTCAGATGCTGCCTGACCTGCTGTGCTTTTCCAGCACCACTCTAATCGAGAATCTGGTTTCCAGCATCTGCCGTCCTTGTTTTTACCACTATAATCAGAGGGTCACCTGATCTGTTCAAAAAGGGTACCCTGGCTATCAAAAAGATAACTTGCTGATCGCTTGGTAACCTCGACACTCCAGGTCCCAGAATCCTGGGCCTCCCAATTTGGGTGGAGGCATCTGGTCACTGAACCAGCCTGCTACCACGATGAAATGTGTATGTAAAAACCGCAGACTGCCTCCAAACCCACCCCCCCGCTCCAAAAATGAGTCATTCCAGGACAGTGGCAGATCACTGAGGTACTCCTAGAGTGCTGATTTTGTCTTTACCCTCTCTTTTCAGCTGCTCAGAAACATCCCTCAGCAACCACAGTGGTTCTGCATGTGGTTGCACCTTGATCGTTTCAGCATCCGCTGTGTTTCTGATTGTAGGCTGAGGTAGCTTCAAGGACAGAAACTCCAATGGCAAGCTCATGATGGAATGTCAGTGTTTGTAACCGCAACAAGTGCTTGTTCACAACAACCACTCTGTAGCTTCAATCAGCCTGATCTTCAGGAAGCATGAGTTGGTCATTGGGCTATTCATAAAAGAATGAGCTGATCCAGAGGTTTACAGGTTGTCCAGAGCAGTGACCAGAATTTTGATGTTTGATATTTGGTTATGCTGTGGCCTCTGCTGGGTACGACATTCCAAGGTACCTCCTGGCCAGAGGCTTGAGTGCACACAGTCTATGGATTGCAGGCAGAGCAGTTTGCTTTGTTACTTATATATGTCCTCAGATTCAGGTAGCGCTGAGGCTTTACCAGGACCTCCAGTTTGGTGGTATTGCTTGAAGAGTGTTACACACTCAGGACTCCACCTGGGGATGTACTGCTCAGTGAAACCTCAAAGGCTGTTCTTCTTTACCGCCAATCCTTCACTGTGATCAGATCAAAAACCTGGAGCCCCCTCACTGTGGGTCAACTATCACCCCATGGACTGCAGGGGTTCACTGGAATAGTTCATCACAATCTTCTCCACAGCGCTTAGGTGTAGGCAATAAATGCTGGTCTAGATAGCAACAACCACATCCCATGAATGAATTTTAAAATATCACACAGCTTAAGAAAGGTTATAATTACTACGCCAATCCAATTTTTGTGAATGCAATGTAAAAATGATTAAATCGTGTCATATTACGTACCAGAATGACTTCATCATCAGTAACCTCCCTGAACTGCATGTATTTTGGAGAATGATTTTGTGTTTTCTAGTGCTTGCCAAATATAACCCAGCTCAAAGCACTATTTCCCCACCATTATGTTCCACAGGCGACTGAACTGTTTTCGAGGGTCATGTGCTCTGCACATTAAAAAGCAAGGCTCTTGCAGGCTCAGAGTAGAATGCATCAATAAGGGCAGTGTTCATTTCCCCTATCCCCCGACAGCACTCTGAGTTATCGCCAACACCACCACCAACCCCCCTCCCCACCCCCAGGGGACCAGCTCCCAATTAAATGCCGCATTCATGAGCAGAACAGCAACAGTCGCAGAAGAGGGAAAACAAAACTGCATTCAACTTCAATAAGGAGATTTAACAGCAAAGTGTCAGAGAGAGAGAGACAGAGAAAGGAAAAGGTCCTTTCTTTATCAAACGCAACCCTACAGGAAATGATGAACAATGAAAGGAATTTTAGTAAGATTCCAGATGTACCAAATCACCAATCCTGTAACAAGAACAGCAAACTAAAAAAGATCTCAAACTGCTACAGAATACATAGCAAAACACAAACAAAATGCTAATGAGTCTGGGATAATTAGGTGAAACCTTGGAATTACTTCTGCTGCTTTTTATGCTGCCAACAGCAGTTCAGTGTCCAAACTTCCCTCCCATTTCACAATACTTTGTTTTCCAGGGTGGTCCTTGAGCAAAGAAATGACAGCTCTACTTATAGAGCCCATACAGCTCCCTTACAAGGTCTTATTTTCCGAGCAAGATCTGTTAAGCTGCTGCAAAGCATCAACAGAAAACTCCAATGATGATGGAACTTAGCAGCAATAAACAAAACACGACAGTACAGGTTCCATATCAAAATCATATCTTGAGAATGAATCTGATGGAGAAACACAGGCATTCATGCCAAGATTTGGCACTTCACTGTCTGTCCAGGCATGGTGGCTCAGTGGTTAGCACTACTGTCTCACAGGACCAGGGACCCAGGTTTGATTCCTGCCTCAGTGACTGTCTGTGTGGAGTTTGCACATTCTCCCCGTGTCTGCGTGGGCTTCCTCCAGGTGCTCCGGGTTCCTCCCACAATCCAAAGATGTGCACGTTAGGTGAATTGGCCATGCTAACTTGCCCCATAGTGTGAGGCGCATTAGTCAGGGGTAAATACAGGGTAGGGGAATGGGTCTGGGTGGGTTATTCTTCGAAGGGTCAGTGTGGACTTGTTGGGCCAAAGGAACTGTTTCCACACTATAGGGAATCTAATCTAATCCCTTAATTATCCCAGGCCAGGTCATCTTGAAGTACTGCAGTCCCAGTACTGAAGTTGCTCCAACAATGTTGTAGGAGTTGAAGACAACTTTGCTCAGCCCTTTCTCAGAACAAAAAAAATACAAATACCTGGAAATCTGAAGTAAAGACAGAAATTGCTGGAGAAACTCAGTGGATCTGGCAACATCTGTTGAGAGACAGAATCATTGACACTGCTTTCTTTCAACAAATGCTGCTGGACCTGCTGAGTTTCTCTAGCAATTCCTGTTTTTTCTTCTGGGAACAGTTAACCACAGGGATATGGGGCTGGAATGATATATATATATATGTCCAAAATGATTCAGAAGAGCTTCCCTCAGGGGAACTACTGAATCTTTGGAGTATTAGTGACCATCTGATCGCTGTATCATCACTTCAAGTGAGATCAACTTTTTATTTCAAGAGTTTTAAAAACTGAGTTCAAATACTCAGACTGCCCTGGAGGATCTGAGTTCATTCATAGTCTCTGGGTAGAGGCTCAGTAACATCGACAAGACGTATTCACGCAGACACACCGGCTGAAGCTAGGAATGTCTTCAGTAATACGAAGCTGTCTTTAGTCTGAGATTAAGCAGTTACAGAAAGAGATCACTTCAGTCTGGATTTTTAATCTTGTAAATTCCCAGGCAACAGACAGGCAAATACATGTTATTAATAGGCAGGGGGAATGGCTATTTGTTCACACCCAAATCAGCTCACAAACCTCACAGCACACAGACCAGCTCACCATTCTGCCTTCAAAGTTGCCAGTGCCCCAGATGAGACAACCTCTATAACCGGCATTTTCCAAACCAGTACAGGGTGGAATCCAGTCCACTCCACCAAGACAGCAAGGGATGCAGCAGCCAGGACCCACTGCACTCACAGTGGTCCTAACAAGAAAACACTGTTTTACACAGACTGGACTAGAATCAGACCCATTATGCAAAATTTGAGATACAGCCCGAATCCAGAGGCTGAAGTTCAGGAATACATCCTGGGCAGTATTGAGAAAAGGCAGTAATGTTGGAAACTCAGTACCAAAGGAGTGCTGCACTGTTGAAGGGTCAGTACTGAAGGGGTGCTGCACTGTTGCAGGGTCAGTACCAAAGGAGTGCTGCACTGTTGCAGGGTCAGTACTGAAGGAGTGCTGTACTGTTGCAGGGTTAGTACCGAAGGAGTGCTGCACTGTTGCAGGGTCAGTACTGAAGGAGTGCTGTACTGTTGCAGGGTCAGTACCGAAGGGGTGCTGCACTGTTGCAGGGTAACTAGATTAGATTAGATTAGATTAGATTAGATTAGATTAGACTAGATTAGATTAGATTACTTACAGTGTGGAAACAGGCCCTTCGGCTCAACAAATCCACACCGACCTGCCGAAGCGCAACTGACCCATTCCCCTACATTTACCCCTTCACCTAACACTAAGGGCAATTTAGCATGGCCAATTCACCTGACCTGCACATCTTTGGACTGTGGGAGGAAACCGGAGCACCCGGAGGAAACCCACGCAGACACGGGGAGAATGTGCAAACTCCACACAGTCAGTCGCCTGAGTCAGGAATTGAACCTGGGTCTCTGGTGCTGTGAGGCAGCAGTGCTAACCACTGTGCCACCGTGCCGCCCTACTGAAGAGGTGCTGCACTGTTGCAGGGTCAGTACCAAAGGAATGCTGGACTGTTGCAGGGTCAGAACCGAAGGAGTGCTGCACTGTTGCAGGGTCAGTATCGAAGGAGTGCTCCACTAGGAGATACTAGTGGGCGGCACGGTGGCACAGTGGTTAGCACTGCTGCCTCACAGACCGAAGGAGTGCTGCACTGTTGCAGGGTCAGTATCGAAGGAGTGCTCCACTGTTGCAACGTCGGTACGGAAGGAGTGCTGTACTGTTGCAGGGTCAGTATCAAAGGATGGCTGCACTGTTGCAGGGTCAGTAATGAAGGAGTGCTATACTGTTGCAGGGTCAGTAATGAAGGAGTGCTGTACTGTTGCAGGGTCAGTACTGAAGGAGTGCTGCACTGTTGCAGGGTCAGTACCAAAGGAGTGCTGTCCTGTTGCAACATCGGTACGGAAGGAGTGCTGCACTGTTGCAGGGTCAGTAATGAAGGAGTGCTGCACTGTTGCAGGGTCAGTAATGAAGGAGTGATGTACTGTTGCAACGTCGATACCAAAGGAGTGCTGTACTGTTGCAACGTCGGTACGGAAGGAGTGCTGTACTGTTGCAGGATCAGTATCAAAATGTGCTGCACTGTTGCAGGGTCTGTACTGAAGGAGTGATGCACTGTTGCAAGGTCAGTACCGAAGGAGTGCAGCACTGTTGCAGAGTCAGTACTGACGGAGTGCTGTACTGTTGCAGGGTCAGTACTGAAGGAGTGCAGTACTGTTGCAGGGTCAGTACTGAAGGAGTGCAGTACTGTTGCAGGGTCAGTACTGAAGGAGTGCTGCACTGTTGCAGAGTCAGTTCCAAAGGAGTGCTGCACTGTTGCAGGGTCAGTACCGAAGGAGTGCTGCACTGTTGCAGAGTCAGTACCAAAGGAGTGCTGTACTGTTGCAGGGTCAGTACCAAAGGAGTGTTGGAACGTCGGTACGGAAGGAGTACTGTACTGTTGCAGGGTCAGTATCAAAGTGTGCTGCACTGTTGCAGGGTCAGTACTGAAGGAGTGCTGCACTGTTGCAAGGTCAGTACCAAAGGAGTGCAGCAATGTTGCAGGGTCAGAACTGAAGGAGTGCTGACTGTTGCAGGGTCAGTACCAAAGGAGTGCTGCACTGTTGCAGGGTCAGTACTGAAGGAGTGCAGTACTGTTGCAGGGTCAGTACCAAAGGAGTGCTGTACTGTTGCAAGGTCAGCACCGAAGGAGTGCTGAACTGTTGCAGGGTCAGTATCAAAGGAGTGCTGCACTGTTGCAGAGTCAGGACTGAAGTAGTGCTGCACTGTTGCAGGGTCAGTACTAAAGGAGTGCTGCACTGTTGCAGGGTCAGATCTGAAGGAGTGCTGCACGGTTGCAGGGTCAGTACTGAAGGAGTGCTGCACTGTTGCAGGGTCAGTACTAAACGAGTTCTGCACTGTTACAGGGTCAGATCTGAAGGAGTGCTGCACAGTTGCAGGGTCAATACTGAAGGAGTGCTGTACTGTTGCAGGGTCAGTATCAAAGGAGTGCTGCACGGTTGCAGGGTTAGTACTGAGGGAGTGCTGCACTGTCACTGGGTCACTACTGAGGGAGTAAGGAAGTCCTATACTGTCTGAAGCCGAGTACTGACGGCAGCCTACACTGTTGAATGTTCAGTATTAGGTGAAGGCTGCGCTATTAGAGAGTCAGTACTGGCAATGTAATGCACTGCTGAAGACTGAGGGAGTGGTAGTTTGTTAGGGGATGAGTACTCAGGCATCTCTACACTGGGAGGGTCAGTGCTGAAGCAGCAGTACATTGTCAAAGGGTCAGTGCTGAGGGAGTGCTGCACGATCAAAGGGTCAGTACTGAGGGAGTGCTGCGCTGTCAGAGGGCCAGTACTGAGGGAGTGCTGCACTGTCAGAGGGTCAGTACTGAGGGAGTGCTGCACTGCCAGAGGGTCAGTACAGAGGGAGGTGCTGCAATGTCAGAGAGGGTCAGTACTTAGGGAGTGCTGCATTGTCATAGCGTCAGTACAGAGGGAGCGCTGCACTGTCAGAGGGTCAGTACTGAGGGAGTGCTGCATAGTCAGAGGGTCAGTACTGAGGGAGTGCTGAACTGTCCAAGGGTCAGTACTGAGGGAGGTGCTGCATTGTCAGAGGGTCGGTACTGAGGGAGTGCTGCATTGTCATAGCATCAGTACTGAGGAGCGCTGCACTCTCAGAGGGACAGTACTGAAGGTGTGCTGCACTGTCCAAAGGTCAGTACTGAGGGAGGTGCTGCATTGTCAGAGGGTCAGTACTGAGGGAGTGCTGCACTATCAGAGGGTGAGAACTGAGAGAGTGCTGCATTGTCATAGCATCAGTACTGAGGGAGTGCAGCACTGTCAGAGGGTCAGTACTGAGGGAGTGCTGCATTGTCAGAGGGTCAGTACTGAGGGAGCACTGCACTGTGAGAGGGCCAGTACTGAGGGAGTGATGCACTATCAGGGGGTGAGAACTGAGAGAGTGCTGCACTGTCAGAGGGTCAGTACTGAGGGAGTGCTACACTGTCAGAGGGTTAGTACTGAGGGAGTGCTGCAGTGTCAGAGGGACAGTACTGAGGGAGTGCTGCACTGTCAGATGGTCAGTTCTGAGGGAGTGCTGCATTGTTGTTAGTTTAGGTCCCCAAGGCCTAACAGTCTTCGTTCTGAGGTACAAGAGAAGGTAGTCATGGAGATAATGGATGCATTGTTGTCATCATTCAGAATTCTGTAGATTCAGGAACAGTCCTGGCAGATTAGAAGATGGTAAATGTAACCCCCACTGTTTATAAAGGAGTGAGGCAAAATACTGGGAATTAAGACAAGTTAGCCTATCATCAAAAGTAAGTAAAATGCTCTAAAGGATGTGATGACAGCACACTTCGAAAATATCAATGGGATTGCAAATAATCAAAATGGATTAATGGAACAAGTGTTGTGCCTGACGAACGCACTGGAGTGTTTGTTTTTAAGGCAAAAGTGTAGAATAGATGAGGGAGAACCAGTGGATGTGGTTTATTCAGATTTTCAGCAATCTTTTGATACCGTCCCACACTGGAGGCTACTGTGCAAAATCAGCACAAATGGGATCGGGGCTAATAAACTCAGAATGATCGAGAATTGGTTACCAAACAAGACACAGAAGGGATAAACATTCCCTTATGCCCTTTCAGGGAGGAAGGTTTTGGACTCCAAACCCACAACAACATGTGGTTGATTCTTAACTGCCTCTGGGCAATTAGGGATGGGTAATAAATGCCAATCTGACCAGCGACACCTACAAAATTCAAATTTTAAACAAAGGAAGTCATCTTCAAAGTGAAAGGCAGTGACAAGGCAGCTACCACAAGGATCATTTCTTGGGCCGCAACTGTTCACAATATTTAGCAACAGCTTGGATAAGGCAATCAGGTATATTTCCAAATTTGCTGATGTCATAAAACTAAACAAAACGGCTCTCTCCGGCCTCTCAGGTCGACATAAAAGGATCTTACTTCACTAATTGGAAGAGAAGCAGGTAGTTTTCCCCATCAGCGTGGGCACTATTTACACCTTAAACCATCTGAATAAAATACACAATTTTTTCATTATTTCATTGCTTATGATGAGACGTCATTTGCAGAAACTGGCTGCTTTCTTGGTGTATAGAAGAAAGGCAGAAAGAACAAAATTGGTTTTAAAACCTTTTGAGAAGTCCTGAGGTGTACAAGGTGCTATTTTGGATGAGACATTAAAGCCAAAGCAATATGTCCTCTCAAGTAGATATTAGTCTCTGACATTATTTCAAAGAAGAACCAGAGAGAACACCTCTTGTCCTGGCCAATACTTAGCCCTTAACTAACCCCAACAAAATAGATTACCTGATCATTTATGCACCTTGGAGATTCAACATACACATAAAGGAAGGTACTCATCAGATAAATGTAAATGATCCAGTGTAGAGCAATACTTTTATTACCACACCAATTTAAAAATTCTCATCCATGCTTTTCTTAATTATTCATTCGTGGGATGAGGGTATCACTGGCTAGTCAGCATTTATTACCCATCCCTCATTGTCCAGAAGGCAGTTAATCTCATTGCTGTGGGTCTGAAGTCACATTTAGGCCAGACCAAGTAAGGATGGCAGCTTCCTTCCCTATAGGGGATTAGTGAACCAAATGGGTTGCCTTTTCTAACAATTGGCAATGGATCCATGCTCATCATTAGACCCTTAATTCCAGGGAATTAAGGCTCCAGGGAAGCTCCATGGAGAGCTTTAAATTGTATGGAGTCAGCTATTACAAGGGGGCATAGCTTTAAATTAAGGGGGGGTAGGTATAGGACAGATGTTAGGGGTTTAATTCCAGGGAATTAAGGCTCCAGGGAAGCTCCATGGAGAGCTTTAAATTGTTAAAGGTGCTGTGTATCATCTACAGGACACAAGTCAAGAGTGTGTTGGAGTACTCCCCACTTGCCTGATGGGTGCAACTCCAACAATCCTCAAGAAGCTTGACACCATCCAGGACATCCTCTGCCATCTGCCATGGTGGGATTCGAACCCAGGTCCCCAGAACATTGCCTGGGTCTCTGGACTAACAGTCCAGCAACAACACCACTCGGCCATTGCAGCCTCTCCTTTACAATCCTTCCAGGGCTTGTACCCAATTTCTGTAACCTCCACTGTCACGTACAACCCTCATAAATCCCGGTGATCCTCAAATTCTTATCTCTTCAGTGTCATTGACTGTAATCATTTCATCACCAGTAGCCATGCCTTTAGCTGTCTTGGACCTAACCACTGAAAGTTCCACCTCAAACATTCCTGCATCACCCTTTAAGATGAAGCTTAAAACCTACTTCTTTGACCAAATCTTTGGCCACCTGTCTTAATATTCCTTTATGTCACTCTGTGCCAATTTTCATTTGATAATGGCTCCAGGGAAGCTCCATGGAGAGCTTTAAATTGTTAAAGGTGCTGGGTATCATCTACAGGACACAAGTCAAGAGTGTGTTGGAGTACTCCCCACTTGCCTGATGGGTGCAACTCCAATAATCCTCAAGAAGCTTGACACCATCCAGACTAAACCAGCCTACCCCCTCCACTCCCTCCAGTAGCAGCAGTGTGCACCATCTAAAGATGCACTGTTGAAATTCACCAAGGCTCCTTGAACAACACCATCCAAACCCTTGACCATTATCAATGAGAAGGACAAGGGCAAATACAACTCACAAGATCTCTTCAGAGTCGTTCACTATCTTGACTTGGAAATATATTAGGTGAAATTGAGGACTGCAGATGCTGGAGAGTCAGAGTCGAAAAGTATGGTGCTGGAAAAGCTCAGCAGGTCAGGCAGCATCCGAGGAGCAAGAGAATCGACATTTCGAGCATAAGCCATTACTGATGAAGAGCTTATGCCCGAAACATCGACTCTCCAGCTCCTTGGTTGCTGCCCGACTTGCTGTGCTTTTCCAGCGCCATACTTGTCGACTTGCATATGTATTGTCATTGCTTCAGTGCTGCTGGGTCAAAATCCTGGAACTCTCTACCTAAAAGCATTGTGGGTCTACCCACATGAAAGGGATCGTTGCATCACCATCACCTTCTACAGGCAAGTAGAGATGGGCAATAAATGCTGGCCCAGCCAGTGACGCCCACATCCCATGAGTAAATTTAAAAAGTACAGGTTGCGCCTGTTGTCATACACTGCTTTAGGAAGCCTCAGTGCTGTACATTTCACTCCCACTGCAGCTGTTCCAAGTAAGTCAACAACAATTCGTAACAAAGTCACTACTTCACAGTTATGAAGCTTTTAACAGTAATTTTCACCCTTAAAAAGACTCATAATTATTCAAAATATTTATGCAACTTTGAGAAAACAATCATGAATAGGTGTTCACTGAGAGCAGATCTTGACGAGGTGAGCAGTAAATCTGAATCAGCCAACTTATTCAACTTCAGTGATCTCTCCTTCTCCCAGTTCAATTACATCTCATAAATATTGCATGTTTCATTATGACTACCTTTAAGAAAATTACCAGTTATGTCAGGTTTTTCAAACTGATTTACTTCACCACAAAAGGTTTCCTTTCAAGTTGGTATCACTAGCTGGAGATTTGCCTGACAGACCCCATTGTTATTCAGGACTCAAATTGAATCTTACGGCTCAGCATTGTTAAAACCAGTCTCATGTGTTACGGGGGAAAGAGAAATCACAATGAATCCAAAACTCATAAACGTTGAGTGGTAATGAGCAACAATCTTTAGAAAGAAAGTATTTGCATTTCAAGAGCGCCTTTCATTACCTCGGGATATTCCAAAGTGCCTCTCAGCCAACAACTTGACATGTAACCATTGTTGTCGGAAATATGAAAACCACCTTATGCAAAGTAAGCTCCCACATACAGTAATATGGTAATGACTGAGATCATTTGTTTTAGTGATATTGATTGATGAACAAACATTGGCCCAGGAACCCAGCATGAACTTCCATGCTTTTCATGCATCATCAACCTTGTCCATCAATTTGAGAGGGCAGATGAGCACTCACATTTCATCAGAAATACTGTACTGTCCAAAGTCAACAATCACACACCAGATTATAGTCCAACAGGTTTAATTGGAAGCACTAGCTTTCGGAGTGCCTGATAAAGGAGCAGTGCTCCAAAAGCTAGTGCTTCCAATTAAACCTATTGGACTATAATCTAGTGTTGTGTGATTTTTAACTTTGTACACCTCAATCCCAACACTGACATCTCCAAATCATGACTGTCAAAAGTACACCTCTCCCTCAGTGTTCCACTATGAGAATCAAAGGAGATTACATGGTTGAGATGTGATCACACAAACCCCTGAGCCAAAGGCAAGAATGCTATCCACTATCTGACAACAAATTCATTGCTGTATATTGGTCTACAATAACCTTCAGTAATTATACATTTCACAATGCTCTCCAGAACACAATCCAGCTGTGGAAAGACACAACAATGCATCGTATAACTGGATGCGGCTCAACTCAACACTTAATGAAATATATCACTTGTCTGAAACCTCCATCAAGCCAGGCAGGATTATAAGTCTTGGAGAAGAGGAGGTAATGGTCATTTTTGAAATAGAGTGAATCAAACACAAGCATTGAGAGATAATTTCACAAGGACAGATAAAACGTTTTGGTTCACATTTGATGTTCACCACGCATGGCAGCTGTTCAAAGAAGTCCAGGAAAGGTGACTAGCGAAAACAAGGGTCAAGATAAAAGAATGAGATTGCTGGACTGAATGGTATCTTCTTACATCTGAAGCTATTGCTACTGGTGCATAATGATAGGTCAAACCATAAAAAGAAATTCAAGGCATCACTGCTTGATGTCACAATTAGATGAAGAGTCCCAATATTCATGCAACATCCTGTTGGACAATATTTAAATCTGATAAGTTGACATTCTAAGCAAGACAAAGACCTTCCTCAGTTACTTAATAAGATGTCTAGCTTTATTCTTTAGATTAGATTATTTACAATGTGGAAACAGGCCCTTCGGCCCCACAAGTCCACACCGACCCTCCGAAGAGCAACCAACCCAGACCCATTCCCCTACACCTAACACTACAGGCAATTTAGCATGGCCAATTCACCTGACCGGCACATCTGTGGACTGTGGGAGGAAACCCACGCAGACACGGGGAGAATGTACAAACTCCACGCAGACAGTTGCCCGAGGCAGGAATTGAACCCAGGTCTCTGGCACAGTGAGGCAGCAGTGCTGATCACTGTGCCACCGTTAATCCTTCAATTCATAAGCAGTTGCCTCTTCAATTCCCCACCCTCGTTCAACAAGATTTTGTCTTTTCCCTCCTTTTCTGCAAAATCTAAGAATCAAGTCATTATCCATTTGGGTTGGACTGCACAGAATAAGCCACAGAACTGCCAACTGCTGAGTTATTCTCATTCTCCCTCAACAGCAGACATCCACAAAGCATTTGTCACAAATCTGATATCAACTGCTTTCTCACACACTATTATGTAATAGACAATTAAACATCCCTTTTCTAGCAAGAATTGTTTTAGACACTGTGGGGACGATGATAAAGAAAATACTTGGAGTTTCCAAAGAGGCAGGACATGGCAGGATTTACGAGATCGACTTACAACGCAGAGCCAAAAAAAATCTACACAAATGCCCAGAAGATTGGAGTCCAGCCAAAAGCTCCTCTGGAATTATGCACACATCAACATCCATGTGAAGACAGAGCAATTGTTCTCAATACCAGAAGGGTTACTAAGCCGGAGATGCAGATTTTAGTAATCTGTGACAATAAACAGGGGTCAGATTTAGAAATGCACTGTACGCTTTATGGTGGATTGTGTTCTGAAATGTGCTGTCTCAAAAGGTGAAGCTGCAGACTCAATATCTCAAAAGGAGTTGGAAAAAGCAAACATTTTTAGAACTAATGGGAAGCAGCAGGAATGGAATGGCAACTAGTAACTAATGAAGAGGAAGACAGGTTAACGAATGCTTGAAAATGCAGCAAAATTAGAGATAATAAATTTCTGATTCCCATTCCCGACAGGATTATGGAGATAGGAGGATAAAAGGCATTGAAATGTGCACTCAGTCATGATCAAATTGAATAGTGGGGCAGGTTCAAAGGAAGGCATCTGGATGGGTAGCTGAATAGGAAGGGTTTAGAGGGATATGGGCCAAGAGCTGGCAAATGGAACTAGATTACGTTAGGATATCTGGTCAGCATGGACGAGTAGGACCAAAGGGTCTGTTTCAGTGCTGTACATCTCTATGACTCTATGTCTGAATAGTCCACTCCTATGTCTCTATGCTCCTAAAGCAAGCAGCCCAGATTTGTTCTCCTTTTAAAGAATGTTGCATGGTACTCCAATGTGATACTAAATGGGCACTGCACTCCCAGACGTGTGGCACTGAGGGGGCACCACAGTGTCAGAGGTGTCAGCTTTCAGATGGGACATTGTATCAAGTCGAGAGTGTGGTGCTGGAAAAGCACAGCAGGTCAGGCAGCACCCTAGGAGCAGGAGAATCACCGTTTCGGGCAAAAGCCCTTCATCAGGAATTTGGCCAGAAATGTCGATTCTCCTGCTTCTCGGATGCTGCCTGACCTGCTGTGCTTTTCCAGCACCACGCTCTCGACTCTAATCTACAGCATCTGCAGTCCTCACTTTTGCTATTATGTCAAGTCCCCATCTGCCCTCTCAGGAGAAAGCAGAAGATCCTATGGCCGCTTTTCCAAAACTAGCTGAAGAATTGCCCCAGTCTCCAGGCCAATCTTTATCACTCAATCAGCTGTACATATACTAATACTATTAACTCCTCACTGTTTGTGGGATCTTGCTGTGCACACATTGGCTGCCATGTTTCCTGTATTAGCATGCTTTTGGACGTTTTGAGGTGGCAGTATAATATGTTGGTTTTGTTTGCTACTCATTTCTCTGTACAAGGAGCGCAGGATATTTTGACATCTGGGGATTTCTAGTCAACATCTGCGGGTTTTGGTTTGCAGCAATCTCAAGGAAACACATCGGTTTTATTCTTGCTCAGGACTCAAGAATCAAAAGCTCAAACAAACGAGTGAGCCTGACAATTAACATCATTCCAACAAGCCAGTGTGTACAAACAATTCCCAATGTGAGGGAACACATTTTCCTCAATATTTCAGGAAATGTTAAAAAAAAGGCGGAGTTGAAACTATCACCCGAAAATCATAAGGCAGCTGGAATGTAAAAACCCAGGAAATTCAATCGCCTCTGTTCCCGGGGAAACTGGAGGGGAAAATGGCATGGAGAGTGAGGGCAGGAATGGCGGGTGGTGAAAGAGAATAACATCTGTATCTAGAAGGAGGAGGACAACAAGAGAACAAATTTCCCAAACACAGCAAATCTCACACTACTAAACACATTCACCCAAGATGTGTGCATCTGTACATTTCATTATTGAATTAAAGAAATGGGAAATTAAAGATGCATTAAACAGTGTTTGTGCAGCTTTTTGAACCTAGTATTTCAAATAAACAGGGTGAGGCGGAATGGCAAAACTACCTATTTAAAAATGGTTGCTTCACCTTTTAATGTGGAAAATCCTTTGCAATATGTGTAGTGCTACGTAGTAATAAAACAACACTTGCTTTGAATAACAGCCTTTGAACTCTGGTGGAAGAGTATCGACGTGAAATGTTCACTCTGTTTCTGTCTCCACGGTTGCTGACAGACCTGTTGAGTATTTCCAACATCTGCAGTACCTGCATTTTGCTTTTCTGTTACTCTCTTATAGCATTTTGTTGCAGACGTTCTGCTATATTACAGTCTGAATAGCTGTAACTTGACAGTTAAAAATAATATGAACTCACAAATATTATTGCCATAAACACAAGTACTGTACATCAATAATCTCTACAATGAAAGAATAGATGGGGAGCTGATACTAAGTTAAGAGTTACATAAGATCATAAGTTATCATAAGGAATCTCATCTTCTGAACTTCAATACAGTGGCAGCCTGGAGTTTACAAAAGTGGATGTGGAAAGACTGAAGAGCAGAGACCAAAGAGAAAAGCAGAGAGGAGATTGAAGCTTTGCAATCCATTGCAATCTTTCCCCTATAAAGATCTCAGCATGTTTCATACAACCTTGCTCATGAGATAGCAGACTATCCCCTCACTGTCCCAGTAACCCAACAGCCCGCGAGATTATACAGTACTTGTCATAATTCTAGCGCCAATGGCACATAACTGCAACAGGGACCGCAGCCTCAATGTAATGATGGTGAAACTGCAATTCCATGGCTTGTTAGCAGTCACCTGCTACAAATGTAACTGATACTGTAAATAATCAAGCCAAAAATACAGTTTTCAAAGATTATTCTCTGGTTGGTCTGATCTTCCATGTTGGAGGTGAATTTCTCACGCAGCTCCCTAAGATCTGACACCTCCTCCCAAAGGGCCTTGGGGGGAGTGGGTTAGAGAGTGGTTAAAGCCTGCACAGATTGAATGAGGTTTATTGTCACACGAGTACAGCATAAAGTTTACAAGTCACCACTTATTGAGTCACCTTAGGTACAAAGGTACATGGGTACAAATTCTTGGTACAAAGCAGAAAAATAAAGAAAACAGAGTGAAAAGTTAAACAAAAAAATGATCCTCCCAGACAGTTCTGGAGGCCTGCTGGGTGACTCAGAGCAGTGATTTTGGACAAGCTGAGGTTAACTGCAGCTGTGCACTCAGTTCCCCGGGAACACACGTACAATGACAGACACAATAAAACACAACCCAGAAAGGCACAGTCATTCAAGCTCACAGAATGCATGCTCAAACCACTGAAAATATACACTTTCCAAATAGTTCCCTGCGGCCGCTTTAAAAAGCCTCTTTCAAACAGCAACTCCTATTGTTCACCAGTGAGTCGGGATTCCCCGTTAACACTGTACAGAAACACAGAGGTCTCTGCTCTCCCTGTGATGCACACATGCTGCAACAACACGCATCAACACGGCAACTGAGAGGGGAGGGGGTTTAGAAAGAGGGGTAGCTGGAGGGGGGGATGTTGGTGAGAGAAGAGAGTAGTGGTAAGGAAGGGGAAAGTTGGACAGTAAGAGAGACGTATGGCCAAAGACTTGAGCGGGAG
>NC_057715.1:14389868-14422432 GCF_004010195.1 Chiloscyllium plagiosum
GGGGGGAAGTGGGGGGGGGAGGGGGGAGGGGGGAATGGGGAGAGAGAATTGGGGTAGGAGGGGAAGAAGAGGAGAAAAGGAAGAAGAGGGTGAAGACGGGAGATGGGAGGGCTAGGAGACAAGGATGAGGGAAGGTGAGATGAGGGAGTACATGATCCAGGGAAATGTGAAGAGTGGGAAATTGAGATGGGGAGTGAGAGGGATGGGGAAGATGAAGGAGGGAATGACATGGAATGGGTATGGTGATGGGAAAATTGAGGAGTGGGTGGTGGGGAGAGAAGAGATAGACAATGGAAATGGGGAATTGGGTATGTCAAGGAACATATGAAGGGAAAAATGATAGCAATTTACACGAGAGATCAAAGGGTGTATGTACAGGAGAAGGCGTATATGGGGCATACTGATGCATACAGAAAGGATGGGCACTGGGCACAGTGCCAATTGTCAGGTAGTGGGTATGTGATGCAGCGAGATGTGTATTTGAAGAACACTGAGTCTGGGGCTGGCTTCCTGGGAGGGAGGACACATAGGACAGACTGGGTGAATCAGAAGGTGGGCACAGGACAGGAGCTGAAGGATGTGAGGGGTTGAGAAGGGGTGGGTGACAGGAGGAATGAAAAGATGGTGAAGGAAGGGATTGGAGGAGGATATGAGGGTGAGGGGTTTGCAAACTTGGGGAGGACTAGACAGCAGCACTGATGGGATGAGAGCTGGTGATGGTGAGGGAGGGCTGGTGACAGATGGAGATGGGATGCGGGTTATGAATGTTCTGGGGTGGGGGGACTGTGATTGAGGCGCAGGGTCAGATCTGCCTCCCCAGCTTCCAGGCGCTTCTCCTCCCGCAAGACAACGAGTGGGGATCGGGCCCCCGGCCACCTGCCCGCCCGCTTGCTTACCGATCTTGACTTTGACGCTCTGTAGGAGCCGCAGCCCCTCTTCCTCCAGCGCCATTCCCGCCGCCACCGCCACCGCCGCCGCCGGAGCGAGACGCCGACCATCCGCCTCACAACATCCACAAGCCCAGCCGCACTCTCACCGCCCATTGGCCCTGAGCCCGCACCGCCACACTCCCATTGGAGAACCGCCCAGAGCAGCGGCCGCGCCGATTGGACCAGCGCCCCGCGTTCCCCTACTGGCTGCGCGCGGGCGCCCTCCCGCATCCTGATTGGTGGAGCGCTGGAGGCCGGGCCTCCGCTCGCAACGGATTGGCCGAGAGCCGTGATATGGCACATGGCCCCTGTATTTAGCCGGCGGTTCGAGTCCCTGGGCCGGCACTGGAGGGAGGGACTGTCAGCAGTGTACAGGAAAGGCTGTGACGGGGGTAAAGCTACTGTTGTGTATAGGAGCGGGCTGGGGTAAGCGAGTGAGAGGCTTTTTTTTAGTGGGGTGGGGGGGAAGAATGGGCTGTTGGTGTGGAGTGGGGGAACCTGCCAGGGGTGGGATGGAGCGGAGCTGGGTGCAGGTTTGAGAATCCTGTCCCGGGCTCTGCTGAACAGAGACTCGGGTTTGGAACACTGGAACAAAGGGTGGCTGGTTACAAAGTATCCCTCCCATTGTCTATACAATGTAACAATGAGACGATAATGTTGCAGAATGTAACCAGCGCAAAGCCGAGACTCCGATTCACAGCCGCTTGGTGTGTTTTACCTTCACTTCGTCCTCAGGGCTAATGAAGCTCTCTCTTCATTTCTGCTCCACAGTGTCCGGAGGCAGCATTGTACTTTCAGGAAAAAAAAAGGGTACAATCAAAACAACTGGTAGAAATTGAGGTTTTACTCTGACTCATCTGTAACAGTTTCCTATTCTCAGAATTTGCGTTTGGTCAGTCTTGAGTCACGTAAATACTAAAACTCAGCACGCTGTGTGGAATCCAGCTACGCAATGTTGTGTAACAAATCTCATCCATCCCAAGGCCCTGGCAGAGCGCAGAGGAGATTTACCATGATAGACAATAGACAACAGAATAGACAATAAGTGCAGGAGTAGGCTATTCTGCCCTTCGAGCCTGCACCACCATTCAATATGATCATGGCTGATCATCCTTAATCAGTATCCTGTTCCTGCCTTATCTCCATAACCCTTGATTCCACTATCCTTGAGAGCTCTATCCAACTCTTTCTTAAATGAATCCAGAGACTGGGCCTCTGGTGCCCTCTGGGGCAGAGCATTCCACACAGCCACCACTCTCTGGGTGAAGAAGTTTCTCCCCATCTCTGTCCTAAATGGTCTACCCCGTATTTTTAAGCTGTCTCCTCTGGTTCCACATAGTACTCGAGGTGTGGTCTCACCAGGGCCCTGTACAGCTGCAGAAGAACCTCTTTGCTTCTATACTCAATCCCTCTTGTTATGGAGACCAGCATGCTATTAGCCTTCTTCACTACCTGCTGTACCTACATGCTTACCTTCATTGACTGGTGTACAAGAACACCCAGATCTCTTTGTACTGCCCCTTTACCTAAATTGATTCCATTTGGGTAGTAATCTGCCTTCCTGTTCTTGCCACCAAAGTGGATAACCATACATTTATCCACATTAAACTGCAATGTAGTACCAGGGATGAGGGTCTTTAGTTAGATGGGAAAGCTGTGATTGCTCTCCTGCGAGTTCAAGGGAGATTTAATTTAAAAATGTTGAAAATTCTGATGGGTTTTGTTAGTCAATAAGAAGAAACTGCTTTCCATTGGCGGGAATGATGGTAACCAAAGGGCGCAGGTTTAGAATACTGGTTAAAGAAAGAGGATATGACGTCTTTTTTTAAAAATCAGCAAATTGTTGTGAAAGAGCAATATAAGCAGCTTCCATTATTTCTGAAGGTAATAGATTTTTAAAAAGTGCAAGTTTTATGATTCTGTAGTCCGAATGAGTGAATGCCGCAGTGTATAAATTGTGTTGGTAACAATTGATGATTAGCTAACACCACACCTCCACCCAACCTGAATCAAATCGTTTCAGATCCTATAGGTATTCTGCAGATTTTAAACGAAAATAAATGAAAGAAAATTGCAGAGAACGTGGTGAAATTCCACTACTATAAGCAAGAAAAACTGTGGTTGCTGGAAATGTGAAACAAATTCATAAATTACTGGTGCTGGCAGGTGGGACTGACCGAAGGGTCTGTTTCCATGCTGTACATCACTATGACTCTATGACTCTATAAATCTCAACAAGTCTGGCAGCATCTTGGAGAGAAAACAAAGTTAACATTTCGGGTCCAGTGACGAGGCACCTATGTTCCACTTCGGTCTGTCTAGGAGTCTCTTAAAAGGTATCGGCGAATCTCTGGACCCAACTGAGGAGATGACTAATAGCGATATTAATTTTAAAAAGTTTGTCTTTTATTAAAACCCAGTTCATTAGTGACAGCATGAACACTCCATGATGGATACGCCAGACGAGTAATGGTAGTAGTATATAGGAATGGGGGTGGTACGGATGATCATGCGATAAAACTGCCAGGCTGCCATCCAACCAACACTGGCAAACCAGTTCAGCTTGACGTTTGGCCTTAGTTTTTGAGAGAACACTAAGACATTTGAATCACAAGCCCCTATTAATGTTGTTCCCTCACATCACACAATGTGCCAATGATGCTTTGGGTGAGGTTTTATGATTAATGAGTTTCATCAAGAAGAAACCTCAAAAAGAGGCCATTGGGTTGTCATCTGACTCCAATTTTGTGTGTGTTGTACCTTTGATTGGTTTCCATGCATGATGTCAGCGCAGTTTTGTCATTTCCAGTTGCAATGAAGAATTCAAACCCGTTCATTGATCTGTCATTATGTCATTTTTTTTCAACAGTTGATGGACATGCTAAACATCAATTTTCAGTTATTTTAAGTATTGTTCTTCATTCATCCCATACTTTCAAAACACAAGTTACATTGCAGAACTGCATTTATGTTTGGATCACACTTTCCACCTTCAACAAGCAATTCTAGTGAACTGCTTGTTATTCTAGTGAATAATGTACATTGATGTGTTACATTCACAATTTGCACTTTAAAAATAAGAACCTCAATGAAATATTTCATATATTTGTGGCTCAGTGTCAACATTCCTGTGAAACACCTATATAAAAGGTGCCATTTAAATGCATGTTGTTTGTGGGATTCATGTATTTCTAGCAACTCACCATAATTACTTGCTGAAGGTGGACTGTGTGACCCAAATATTACTGTACTTCCTCAATGTATTGTCCTGTGAAGTAACAAGAGTAGAGTCTCATAAACTGTATCCTCAGATCACAAACAGCAGTGTTGCTGCTTACTTGCAACCTTTTCCTGCAGCATAATATGTGAAAACCACAGCATAGAGACTGGGCTGCAAAGTATTCTGTTTTTGCTGACAGGCGCTGGGTGGGGTAAAATGTGGCACTGCCTTTAAAATGATCCTGTTGTTCAGGGCATTACACACTCCTGACACTGAACTCCAGTAATGAAGATGAGTTATAAGAATTCCACTCCTAGAGCCCACCACAAAGCAATGATTAAGTCGAACCTGTTTGCCAGTAATAGCAGTTCATGCTTTTTCTGCTAAAATAAGAGCTGGAAACGCCCAGCGGAATCAGAGGTAAGGAGAGGGAGTTTGGTTGGACAGAGTTTGGTTTGGCATTACAGGAGAAACTTTCCTGTCCAGAAATATATTTGATCTCAGGATAGATACTTGGAAAGTGGGTAGCATTGTGAGGAAGGCATTCAGGACCCAGCCTTATGGAAGTGTTGGTGGGCTTTTTTCTCAAGCTAAAGCAATCCAAAATGGCTATCCTTTGATACAATTGTTTTGCTGACAACTCCTGAGTAAAATAGGTTAAAGTGGAAGTGAAGTTACATTCTTTTCCAAAAACATATTTTATTCATAAAATGTGTAAAGATAGATTACATAGCATTTCAAACTGACAATACATAAAAAATGCAATTGCACATCAGTTTCTTCCATTACAGTTCATGAGGTACTCATTTTCTTACCACAACAGATTATATTTACAATATACATTTCATGTCAAATATTCACTGGTGCATACAGCTCAGAAGTTTTTATAACAGCTTCCATTTCATTTACTATGCTGTGGCAGGAGGGCATTAGACAGTATCCTTTCATCATCTAGCCTTTGTAAGCATTGCCTCAAACTTTACTCTGTCCTTCGGTTTTCCTGGACCTTAAAATACGCACTTCTGCAACACCCAGTCATCAGCAACAATTTGAACTGGAAGACTAGCATATTTCAGGCACTGATTGATAAGTCCTCCAGCTGCAGCTGATGGTTCTCTCAGTGTGTATTCCTGGGAACAGCCCAAAGAGTTCTGTGTTAAGGAGGAGTTCAGCAGCAAGGATAGGGGTAGGGCAGCAATGATCTGACAGGGAAAGTGAGGTCTGCAGATGCTGGAGATCAAAGTTGAAACTTTATTGCTGGAACAGCACAGCAGGTCAGGCAGCATCCAGGGAACAGGAGATTCGACGTTTCGGGCACAGGCCCTTCTTCAGGAATCCTGAAGAAGGACCTGTGCCCGAAACGTCGAATCTCCTGTTCCCTGGATGCTGCCTGACCTGCTGTGCTGTTCCAGCAATAAAGTTTCAACTCTGACAGGGAAAGTCCTACTTACAATTAAACAAGTTATGTACTGGTGCCTGTTTGGAAGTTCTGGTGCTGAGGCTTTCTGCCAAATGACTTTGACAGGCCCCTCAGGAACTGTCCTACAGAATTAATCACTGGCTCTTCCTACAGGGCCTAGAGGACACCACATGGGGACAATGGCCTGATGGGCCTGTGGTCAAAAAAGACTTTCTTCACAAATGTTTCTGTGGGGGAAGGTGATATGGCATGGTCCAATCAAGTGCACATCCCATAGCAACCTGGATACATCATGGCAACTACTCTGCCCAAGACCACAAGAAATTACAGAGAGTTGTGAACACAACCCAGTCACAAAAACCTGCCTTCCTTCCAGTGACTCATAGCCTTCCTGCTATCTCTGGAAAGCAGCCAACATAATCAAAGACCCCTCCCGCCTTGGTTATACTCTCTTTCACCACTTCAGTCAGGCAGAAGATACAAAATTTTGAAAGCAAGTACTAACAGATTCAAGATTTGGAGATGCTGGTGTTGGACTGGGCTGTACAAAGTTAATAGTCCAGCAGGTTTATTTGGAAGCACTAGCTTTCGGAGCACTACTCCTTCAACAGGTGATTGTGGAGAATAAAATTATATGTCACAGAACTTATAGCAAAAGTTTATAGTGTGATGTAATTGAAATTATATGTTGAAAAAGACCCTGATTGTTTGTTAAGTCTCTCATCTTTTAGAATGACCATGTTGGTTTCAGTTCTTTCATATGCAAATCGCAAAACCTTTTTTAAAAGTTACATTCTCAAGTGCACTTTAACAATTGGTGTCATGTCGGCCCAGATAAGGTATTGAAGGTGTTAGCTCCCTGTGAGGCTGTCTGTGCCACAATGGTCAGACTGATTCCAATCTAAAAAAAAGATTTACAGGATCTTACATGGATTTATGCAGTTTTTGAGCCAATTAAAATGTAATTCTGCAAGTACAAATTCACCCCACAAACTTATATGTGTATGTGTGCATGTGGGTGTGTGGGAGGAGGTGAGGGAGGGGGTTATGAGTATCTGTGAGAGGGTGTATGTTTGTGTGTGAGTGTGAGTGTAAAGGGGTTTAAGTCTGTGAGAGGATATGTGTGGAAGTGTATGTGTGAGTGTATGAGAGAAAGAGTGTGTGTGTGTGTCTGTCCGTCCGTCTGTGTGTCCGTCCATCTATGTGATGTATAGTGCAATGGGGTCACCTATAGTGTGACATGAACCCAAGGTCCTGGTTGAGGCCATCCTCATGAGTACCGAACTTGGCCATTAGACTCTACTCGGCCACTTTGCGTTGTTGCCTGTCCCAAAGTCTGCCTTGGAGGATTGGCATCCGAAGGTCATAGGTCGAATGTCCCAGACCACTGAATTGTTCTCTAACTGGGAGGTAACATTCCTGTCTGTTAATTGTTCTGCGGTGTCCATTCACCCATTGCGGTAGCCTCTGTTTGGTCTCGCCAATGTACCATGCCTCAAGGCATCCCTGCCTGCAGCGTATGAGATAGACAACGTTGGCTGAGTCACATGACTACCTGCCACGTACATAGTGGGAGGTGTACCGTGCATAATGGTGGTATCTGTGTCGACATCCTGACACATCTTGCAGCAGTTACGTGACAGGGTTGTATGGTATTGTCCTGAAAGCTGGGCAGTTTGGTATGAACAATGATCTGTTTGAGGTTTTGTAGTTGTTTAAAGGCAAGAAGTGGAGGCATGGGGAAGGTCTTGGTGAGGTGCTCATCCTCATGGATAATGTGTTGCAGGCCGTGAAGAACATGTAGTTTTTTAGCTCCTAGGAAGTACTGAACAACAAAGGGTTGCAAAATGTGTCTGTCTCCTGAGGAGGTCATTACGGTTCCTTGCTGTGGCACGTCGGAACTGGCGGTCGATGAGTTGAACAACATATCCCGTTCTTATGAGGACATCCCTGAGTACTTCCAGGTGCCCGTCACATTCCTCCTCACCTGAACAGATCCTGTGTATACATTGGGCTTGTCCATTGGGGATGGCTGTTTTAATATGTTTCAGGTGGAAGCTGGAGAAGTGTAGCATTGTGAAGTTATCTGTCAGTTTGCGGTAAAGTGAGATGTTGAGGTGCCCATCCTTGATGGAGATGCATGTATCCAAGAATGAGACAGATAGTAGAGAATAGTCCATGGTGAGTTTGACGGTGGGATGAAACTTGTTGATATCACTGTGTAGTTTTATCAGAGAGTCCTCGCCATGGGTCCAGAGGAAGAAAATGTCGTCAATATATCTGGTGTATAGAGTTGGTTGGAAGTTCTATGTAGAGAAGAAGTCTTGTTCGAACCTGTGCATGAAAATGTTGGCATATTGGGGTGCAAATTTGGTCCCCATTGGCTGTTCTATGTGTCTGGATGAAGAACTGGTTGTCAAAGGTGAAGACGTTGTGATCGAGGATAAAGCGGATGAGTTGTAGGATGGTGTTCGGAGATTGGCAGTTATTGGTGTTGAGTACTGAGGCTGTTGCCGTGATGCTATTATTGCGGGGATGCTGGCATAGAGTGCTGAAACATCCATTGTGATGAGGAAATCACACAAATTCCTGCACACACCCTCTCACAGACTTAAACCCCTTTACACTCACACTCACACACATACGCACACCCTCTCACAGACACTCATAATCTCCCCCACCTCTCTCCACACACACCCACATGCACATATACACATATAAGTTTGTGGGGTGAATTTGTACTTGCAGAATTACATTGGCTCAAAAACTGCATAAATCCATGTAAGATCCTGTAAATCCCTTTTTTAGATTGGAATCAGTCTGACCATTGTGGCACAGACACCCTCACAGGGAGTTAACACCTTCAATACCTTATCTGGGCCGAGATGACACCAATTGTTAAAGTGCACTTCAGAATGTAACTTTTAAAGAAGATTTTGCGATTTACATATGAAAGAACTGAAACCAACATGGTAATTCTAAAAGATGAGAGACTTAACAAACAATTGGGGTCTTTTTCAATATATGATTTCAGTTACATCACACTGTAAACCTTTGCTATAAATTCTGTGTCTTACAATATTATTCTCCACAATCACCTGATGAAGGGGCAGCGCTCCGAAAGCTAGTGCTTCCAAATAAACCTGTTGGACTATAACCTGGTGTTGTGTGATTTTTAATTTTGTCCACCCCAGCCCAACACTAGTGTGATTTTTAATTTTGTCCCCATCAGACTTATTAACAGATCTCTCATAAATTAGAGTTGATGTTTCTCTGCACCTTCTCTGTAGCTATAGCACTTTATTCTGCATTCAATTCTGTTACCCTAATGTACCTATGCAAGGTATAATTTGTCTGGAAAGCACACAAAACAATACCTTTCACTGTATCTTGGTACATGTAACAACAATAAATTAAAACAGATAAGATTTGGTTTGAACATTAGCACGCAGTGATACTTGGGGCCAAGTTTCACAGGGCAGGTTGGAGGTGTTTGTATTACTGGGGGTGGGTCATTCTTGATGGCCAAAGGGCACCAAGTGTCTCTTTCACAAAGTTGTTTAAAACAAAAATTCCAACCCCTAGCCTGCTGCCCACGCCAACCATGTTCTTGTCTGAGCAGTGTCACATTGTGGGCCATTGGTTTGGGGAACCCCCAATCAGTGTCCATTCGTGTTTATTTTTAAACTGGCAAGCGGGCTGCTGATTTGTGGGGGACTGGGCGAGGGGTGATTGGGAAGACCAGCCACCCCAATCACATTTTTAGGTGTCCCTTTCCCCGCAGAAAATACCTTCAACAGATGTAGGGAGTAGGGTGTAAAATCGAAAGCTTGGTGGTTTGCTTCTAATGGTCCATGTGGAGAGGCGCCTATGTGGTGTGCTCGCCAATGCAATTTGCTATCTATCCCGGATACAGCCCAAGCGAGAGTTTGAGGGTCACAAACAGGGTACCGTGTGTATAATAGAAAATCTTCGGCCCTCGATATTGCACTGACCTGTGGAACCCAACCTGAAGCCCAGCTAACCTACACTATTCATTCCCTAAATTACATTAGTCGGCTCAAATTGAAAGTTTTAAGTGGTCACTTTATCTTTCCATCGTCAGTTTTGGTTTAATATATTTCCAGTGTTTTGTACAAAACATTCGGTGGAAGGCGATCCACAGGGCAGATGCAGCTGGGATGTGGGGGCGGTATTTTTTCCCATTCGCCTCTGGCCAAACACTTTGAACAGAGGAGCTTCCCTGGAGCTAGCCGCTCGCTTGTCATAGCAACTGACACATGATCAGGCGCAAACATGCCAGACACACAGGAACGCTGCATACCCTAAACATGCCTTAAGCATCCTGTGCCCGCCCGGATTCGCTGCTCTCCCGGTCTCCACCATGCACCGCGCCTACCAACCGATTCTGCCCACTGGAAACAAATACCTGCAGGAGAAATGGGACCGAGTTTGTTACCATGAGCACCGGCGAAAGGTAAGGCAAAACGGTCGGAGACTGAGCTACCCCGAATAAATCAGCGCTTGTCACTACCGCCAGGTGAAGGAGGGCTTTGTGTCTGTGGTGTAAAAGTGAAGACCTATTCACTTAACCAAACAATTAGTGTTTGCGTCTGTTTAAACTGTCTTTCTAACCCTTTATAGCTCGAATATTTAGTGCGTATGGATTTTCTTTTTGCATTGAATTGCACTTTTGAAAAATCCAATGCTCGGTCCCCTCTTGGTTTTCTTTGCTCGCCTTTTCAATGTATGTCAATATTGGAGGTTGAAATTGCCATGTAAATTCTGTATGTAAACAATAATTTGTGACAGCTTCAGGCTCTGGCCACCAGGTGGTCCTGTGGAGTGACTTTCGAAATTCTTCGCCATTCCGTAGCTATCTTACAAAGAAATACAAATAATTTACACTCCCTAACTCCAGGCAACACCACAAGTCACCTACTAATGGCAGAGATATATTATTTCTTCTACTATAACTGTGGGAACGTTGCAAAACGTCTTAATTAGCTGCAAAGTGCCTTGGGACATCCTGAAGTAGTGAAGTGCAAACATAATATAAAAGCAGAATGCAGTGGATACTAGAAATCCGAAAATAAAGACAAGAAATACTGGGAAAACTCAGTAGGTCGAACAGAGACAAACAGGGTTAACGTTTCAAATCAAATATGTCAAGAAGAAATATGGGTATTAAAAATTGAATTCCTATTCACTGAGCTGATTTCAAACTAAAATAGTAACAGATGCCAACCTGTCAATCACATTACTTCATAAATTGCGTTGAATTGAAATGTTTCATGATGCTAGCACATTTTATTCTGTAAATAGTTCAAATGACTTTGCAAGAGCCTAGCAGTCTTTGATGTACTGCTTTTATAACTGATGCAAACAATATGCAATTCATCACAGTTAAATTAAGGTTGCATTGTTTATCATTTTATATGGTCAGTAACCACATGATCTATTATGGCAGGTCTGTTTCTTTTATCATTTTGACATAAATATTGACCCTAGATATACTGGTATTATTATTCATGTTGGAGCAGCACTTAAATGCATTATAAAACGTCTGATTTTCAGAATGTTTGGATTTTACGTCATTCAAGTAAACATGATCTCCTACAACTTGGCTCATCACTTTGAGAGCATTTCCCCAAAGGTCTTTATCACACAGCCTCCAGGCCTAATTTGTCAGCTGTAGTTCAATTGGTTGCATTCTTATTTCTGAATCTGAAGGCCTGAAGCAGAGACTTCTGATGCGATCAAGGCTGATGCTGTAATGTAGTACTAAGGGAGTCTGCACTGAGTGGTGCTGTCTTTTGGATGAGATGTTAAACCAACATTTAGTCTGTCTGTAACAGATACCATTGAACTATTTTGAGAAATAGATTGAGAGTTCTCACTGATGTCCTAGCCAATATTTATCTGTGAACCAACATTGGAGAAATAGGTTAATGGAATTAGAATATTTGGGTAGTTGTTTTTGACCAGTGCTAGACTTGATGGGCTGAGAAGCTGTTTTCTATTCTGTAGAACTCAATGAGCCTGAGTACTTTCAGGATATTTTCTTATAACAGTATGTTCTACAACCAAGCAGACAGCAGCACCCATTAATGAGGTAGGATTAATGGATGATCTCAGAGTAAAGGAGTAGCAGTGAACAGCGAGTGATTGAATTTTACATTCAATTTGAGCAAGAGAAGAGTGAGACTAAGACAAGCATTTTAAATTTAATCAAGGCATTTAATCAAGGTATGAAGGCAGCACTGGACAATTTCCCTGAACTGGGAAATTAGGTTAAAAGGAAGGATAATAGAGATCCAGTAGCAGACTTTTAAAGAGATATTTCATCACACTCAGAAAAGATACATTCTAGTGAGAAATACTTACTCTGGGAGAAGGATGCACCAACCACGGCCAACCAAGAAATTTAAAGATGGTATCAAATTGAAAGAAAAACCTAATAATTTTGCAAAGATTAGTGGTAACACTGAATATTGCACAAAGTTTAAAAACCAGCAAAGAATGGCAAAGAAAAAATTAAGCGGGAGAAATTAGAATATGAGAGAAAGCAAACTAAAAAAAAAATAAATAGTTAAGAAATTTTATAATTATTTAAGAAATAAAGGAGGCACAACGCGAGAATCTACAGGCCTGTTGGCTGAATACCCTCACAGGGAATTTGCTGCGATCTGTTATTATGAAAGGCACTTAAAGTATTTTAACATAATGAGGCAGGGTCAACCTGGATTTGTGAAAGGGATATCAAGTTTTACTATTTTGTTAGAGTTCTTTGAGAAAGCAACAAGTAACATAGATAAAGTGAAACTTGTCAATGTGGATCTCCAGAAGGTATATACGGTGACACACCATAAAAATAGAGAAAATAGGAGCAGGAGGAAGCCACTCAGCCCTTCAAACCTGCTCCACCATTTATTGTAATCATGGCTGATCATCCAACTCAACAGCCTGTTCCCGATTTTCCCTATATCCTTTGATCCCTTTAGCCTCAAGGGCTATATCCAACTCCTTCATGAAATCATACAATCTTTGGCCTTGAAGATTATGACACAAAATAAGAGTTCAGGGCTTAACTGATGAAATATTAGCATGGATAGATTAGTTAATTAATGGAAAGCAGGAATAGGATTAATTAGATATTTTTTCAGTTGGTAAGCTATAACAAGTGGAGAGCAACAGGGATCATTGCTGTGGCCTCAACTATTTACAATTATTGTAATGATTAAGATGAAGGGATTACATGAACAGTAGCTACATTTTCTAAAAACATAAAGATAGATAGGATGTAAATTGTGAGGAGGACATGAGTAGTTTGCAAAGCGATATCGACGAATTAAGTGAATCCCTTCTTCCAGGTCTTTTATTTTATCTTCCTTTCTTCTGTCTCTCTATATGGAAGGTGAATGCTGGGAAAGTGGAGGAGGGGGCTTGGGTTGGTGGTGGGAATGGGATATGTCCAGTGATGGGGGGAGGGGTCATGGAGAACAGTGAATAGCAAAGTCACACCTCACTGTGTCTGAACAGACTATCTGCTGTCGACAGGCTTATCCGCTCTTTCACTAGTTGCAAATCCAATGGGAGTGGATGAGTATACAAATCGCATACAGTTTTAACCTGGAGACAGAGAGATATGAGCCACAACATATCAAAACCGAGATGAATAAGTATTTGAAAAGGAAACAAAATCTGAAAACGCCATGGGAAATTCGACTAGAATAGGTGACTCTGGTTGGAATGTGAGTTCTTGCACAGGACTCATCTTTATAAATCATCACGCCACAGCTGGAGTATTGTGCTCAGTCCTGGGCACTGCACGTTAAGAGGATGTCAAGGCCTTGAGAGAGTGAATGGGAGATTTACTATGAGTCATGAACAACTTCGTTTGAGCCAATAAGGAGAAACTTTTCACTGTTCGGATGGTCAGTTACCAAAGGTTCATATTTTTAAGGTAGTTGGCAAAAGAACCAGAGAAGAGATGAAGAGTTTTGTTTTATTCAGCAAGTTGTTGTGATCGCGAATATGCTGCCTGCAAGGGCAATGAAATGTAATTTAATGGAAAAGGGAAATTGGATAAATAATTAGCGATGAAAATCATAGAAGTATTTGGGGAAAGAGGAGGGGAGGGAGGCTAATCACAAGCATGATGGGCTGAATGGCCTCCTCTGCATATAAAATTCTATAACTCATGTCATGCTGTCATCTCTGTGAGACAGCATTAATTCCTACTGGTTTATCAATGCCAACAAATGTCCTTTTGAACTTCAAAGCAGACTTGGACAGGTTGCACTTGTAAGTGGCAGTTTGTATGGAGCAATCAGGATATTTCCATGGAAACACAAAGCATTTGCATGATGGACTGACTGAGATGAATGTTCATTTTTATAGAGTGCCACAGATGTTTGGATATTAAATTAAGTCCATGTGTTGGTAGAAAGCTGTGCGATTGTCGAATCTGGTTCAGGGTATGGTTCACAGCTCATGTAAACATTTATGGAACTTTAATGCGATGAATCACATGAGAAGCTCAACCTCAGTGTGGTTGTGAGCTCCACCCACACCCTTCCTCCTACTTGAAGAAGTGGATGTGTTTTTGTCAAATTTGAGGCTAGCTGCCACGAGATCATAAGTTTGAAACACTTGGGCTTCATGTCCATTGGTGTGGGGGTGGTGTGAAGCAATGTATCATAATGGAATGGTTAAAATGGCTCACAGCGATTTGAAGCAAGATTTGCTTGAGGGAGGAAGAAGTAAAAGCTTGGCCCTCACTGAAATGATTTAGTTTGTGCACTGGTTTCGGCTGGCTTTCAAAAAGTAATTGGATAGGCACCTGCAGGGAAACCACTGTACGTAGGACTATGGGGAAAAATAGGAAATTAGACTATGCAAGTTGTTTTTACAGAAAGCTGGCATGGGGTTGATGAGGCGAATGATTTCCTGTTTTGTAACTCTGACTTTAGTCAGCAGCTGGATTATTCTCCCTCATCCGCCTAAAACCAGCATGTAAATGACAAAAATAGAAGAAAAGTCCAGCTGTGAGGCCTATTGGCGTTTTAGGGCATGACTTGCCCCCTCCTGGAGATGGCATATAATCTGTTGAGTTGACCCTGGGGAGATACTTACACCTTTCTTGAAACCTCCATAATTCATTGCTGGGGATAAAGGTCGTGGGTGATCACCTTCATTCACCATCAGGCAAGAGCTTTAAGTGATAAATTAATTGTCAATTAAATACTTAAATTGTTATCATCTTATTGATTGGTGGAATAGGCTTGAATAGTCAAGTGCTCCTATTCTTTCTCTTCTTATAAGCATTAAGAATGATGTTGCTAGGATAACAACCATATTGGGTGCTTCTGACAAAACTGTCAAAGGAACTCATTACAATAGAAACTATATTAAGTAGGTGAGTGTTTAGCTATGAAATTACTGCTATAAGCTGCAAGCTGGCCTTTGAATCAAGGTGAATGTTCCATGACAACAGGTTATACATGCTATTGATTACATTTACACAAACCATATTATCCAAGTTTACATAGTGTTGAATCAGTTAAAGGAATGCAATGGAACTACAAGCGACATTTAAATAGATTAACTCTCACTCCAACAAAATCCAAAATGTCACAAATTGGTGAGACCAACTGATTTCAGTGTTCTGGTCAAGATTAATCCATCAAAAAAGAAACAGTATTTAAACTAGGATTTTCAAAGCATACAGTTTCCAAACACACTGCCAATAAGAAATACAAAGAAGAAATTTGAAACAAACCCAGAAAAATGCTGGAGAAACTCAGCAGGTCTGACAGCATCTATGAAGAGAGAAACAGAATTAATGCTTTGAGTCCAGTGTGACTCTTCTTCAGAATTAATCTGTCCAGTGAGATTCAAAATATAATTTATATACAAATGAAATGGGTTTGTTAGTGAATGCATCTAACCACTTCAGCACAGATGAATTAATGGCATAGAATAAACAGCACACAGCAACAGGCCAGTTGGGGGAGGCTGTGGTAATGTCACTGGACTATTACAGAATTTGAGGTTCAAAACCTACTATGGCAATTGTGAAGTTTGAATTCAATAAAAATGTGGAATGTGGTTGACTCTTAATTGCTCTCTGAAAAGGCTTTGAAAACCACTCAGTTGTATCAAAACTGCAGCAAAGTTTATCAAAAGAAGAAAACCGCAGTTGAAGCACCTGGCATTGAGCTCTGCACCAGAAATGGTAACACAGTCATCAACCCCATAAAGTCCTCCTCACCAACATCTGGAAGATGAGCTAAAATTGGGAGAGCTGCATCACAAAGCCGCCAAGGAATAGTCTGACATAGTCATATTTACAGAAATATACCTTCCAGACAAAGTCACAGAAAATACCAACATTATCATCATTCCTGGGTAAGCCGTGTCCCGTCAGCTGGACAGACCCATTGGAGGTGACTTTAAGGTAGTTTACTGTCAAGGCCCTGGGAGTCCTCAGATTTCAATCTGGACCCCAGGAAGTCTTATGACATCAGATCAGACACAGGCAAAGACACCTCCTGCTGATTAAAACCAACTGCATCCTGTCAGCTGATGAACCAATACTCCTTCATTTTGAACAACACTTAGAGGAAACACTGAGGATGGTAAGGTTATGGAGTGTACTTCATTGTCCATCCCCAACAGTAGTTTGAACTACCAAAACTGACAGAGCTGGTTGAGTCCCAAAAGACATAGCTGCTAGACTGAGTCTGTGGCTGGTGGTGAAAAAACAACAAGAGGGATAAATCTACTTGAGCGCATCTTCACCAATGCATCTGGCCATGATAGTCTTGAGACCAGTGATCACCGCATTGTTCTTGTGGTCCCAGCTTCATCTTGAGGATACAATGGCACCACTACTGTGTTAAATGTGGATAGATGTCCACGCAGAGCTGTAGGCCATCAGCAGCAGCAGAATTATATTCAACCACAAACTGTAACTGCGTGGCCTGGCATATCCCCCGCTCTGCCATTACCATCAAGAGGAAGCAACATGAGATAGACAAAGCTAAGCAATCCCACAACCAATACATTAGATCTAAGCTCTGCTGTCCTGCCACGTCCAGTCATGATTGGCGGGGTCAAATAATCAACCAACAGGAAGTGGAGACTCCACAAATATCCTCATCTTCAATGACAGGGATGACCAGCACACCAATGTTTAAAAAGAAGTCTAAAGTGCCGAGTCTATGATCGATCCTTGCCAACTCCTGAGGTTTCCAGCATTTCAGTTGGCAGTCTTTAACCAATCTGTCTCACTCTATATAATATTAAAATTTGGTTGCAGATGCTAGAAACTGCAAAAGTCTATGCTCACTAATAACATCCTAGCAATAGTACTAAAAACTTGTGTTCCAGAACTAACTGTGTCCCTAACCAAGTTGTTCCAGTTCAGCCACAATTTTGTTATCTACCCAACAATGTGGAACATTGTCCAGGTATGCTATGTAAAGCAGGACAAATACCACTCTATCTGACTATTCTCAATCAGCAGCAAAATGATGGAAAGGGCTTTAGTGCGATCAAACGTCACTTGCAAAGAAACCTGCTCATTCAATTCAGTTTCGGTTCTGCCAGGGCCACACAGCTCTTGACTACATTGCAGTCTTGGTCTAATATAGACAACAGAACCAAACTCCAGACCTGCCCGTATCATCAAAGCCACATTCTGTCGAGCATAGAATAAAATCGCCCTAGTGATATTAGAGGCAATGGTAATTGGGGAACATTCTCCACTGATTGGAAGGTGTCATCAAAGACCCTTAGTAAAACTGGAATAAATAAGAATCAAGGTGAAAATACTTCACAGATGTAAGTTATACTTAATACAAAGGAAGATGGTTGTGATTGTTGCAGTCAGTCATCTTCACTCCAGGACATTTCTGCAGGAGTTCCTCAGAGTAGTGTGTCAGGCCCCATCTGCAGTGGTGTTTCATCAATAACCTCTCCTTTGTAAGATCAGAGCTGGGCTTGTTTGCACAATGTTCAATACCATTTGTGGCTCCTCAGATACTGAAGCAATCCATGTCCATTTGTCGTCAGTCATGGACTAAATCCAGACTTGAATTGACAAGTGGCAAGTAACATCTGTGCTACACAAGTGCCAAGCAATGACCATGTCTAACCAGAGAGAATTTATGCATTCCCCCCTTGATGTTCAATGGCATTACCATTCCCCACTATCAACATCCTGGGAGTTACTATTAATCAGGTATTTATATATTGTGGCTACAAGAGCCGATCAAAGACTAAGTGTTCTGCATCGGGTTACTCACAGACCTGTGTTCCCAGAGCTTCTCCACCATCTTCAGAGCTCAAGTCAAGTATGATGAAAGATTCTCCATTTGCCATATGGGTATAGCTCAAACAACACTCAAAAAACTCAACGCAATCCAGGACTAAGTGGCTCACTTGATTAATACCCAATCCAGTATCTTCAATATTCACACCCTTCATCACTGAGGCACGGTGGCAGCAGTGTGTATCATTTACAAGATCTACTGCTGTATTTCACTAAGGTACTGTGACAGCCCTTCAAATCCTTTTCCACATGGAAGGGCATGGGAACAGTGATGTCCCCATCCTAAGAACAAATTGGTCTTTACTGGTGTTGATGCTCCATGTGAGCCTCCTCAAAACAAAAATCCTACTGCTTTAATGATAGGTAATGAAAAATTCAAAAATGGGGTTGATACATCTTTTTGTTAGCCCCATGTATTAAGAATTATGGAACAGTTACACAAAGCTAAGATCAAATCAGCCTTGATTCTAATTCTTGGGTTTGTAGGTTAATTGAGATTCCTTTTGAACTGCCTGGCAGCACTTGGAGAGAGTCTTTCACATTGTGTTACCTGCAGCGCAAAGGTGTTTAAATGACTGTTTATAAAGCTATGGCTATCACAGTACTCATTCCATGCACAAAGATATCTGGTCAATGACAGACTGCTGTTGTCGTCAGTATTTAACCCTTGGTTTTTTGTACTTCCCTGGAGGGCGAAACAGACATATCAGCAAGCTTTGGGCTGAGGGGGAGAGATAGTCAGTCACCATATGACCTCTTCTTATTGGGTCTCCCTGTTTGAAGTTTCTCAGACTCTTTACAAATGTGACATGCCATTGTCTTCACACAGAACTTTGCCAGACAGTTATTTAATTTATATCTGAAGTTTTTTTTTCCTTTTCCACTAACAGATACTTTTTAAAGGAAAATGCATTCTGGAATTAAAAACAGAAAAAATATCTGCAGATAAAATAACAGATAAATACTGCAGGGTCCTGATCCATCATTGTAACAAAAGGCTTGAAGGACCAAATGGTGCTCCCAGAATTCATTTACTTAATGGCTATTTGATCTAGATATAAAAAGTAAGACTTCTCATCGCCAATATATGCTCATCAGTTTATCTGTCAAGCTGCAAGTAGTATGAGAGATAAAATGCTGCCATTGAAGGAACTTACTTAAAGCTAGTTTGATTATTCTATTGGGATGATTGTATGCCTGAGTAACTTGTCTATTTTCAGATCTAATTGGGAGTGGACTTTATAAAACCATCAGGTCCACGTAGTATGGTTTGAGAGAACTACACTGGTCCCTGTACTCTTTGGATAAATGTGAGGTGTTGCATTTTGGAAAAGCAAATCAAAGCAGGACTTAATGGTAAGGTCCTAGGGAGTGTTGCTAAACAAAGAAACCTTGGAGTGCAGGTTCATACTTCTGTGAAAGTAGAGTCGCACATAGATAGGATAGTGAAGAAGGCGTTTGGTATGCTTTCCTCTACTGGTCAAAGTATTGAATATAAGAGTTGTGATGTCATGTTGTGGCTGTGCAGGACATTGGTTAGGCCACTTTTGGAATATTGCGTGCAATTCTGGTATCCTTACTATCGGGAGGATGTTGTGAAACTTGAAAGGGTTCAGAAAAAATTTACAAGGATGTTGCCAGGGTTGGAGAATCTGAGCTATCGGGAGAGGCTGAACAGGCTGGGGCTGTTTTCCCTGGAGCGTCGGAGGCTGAGGTTTATAAAATCATGGATAGGGTGAATAGACAAAATCTTTTCCATGGGTGGGGGAGTTCAGAACTAGAGGGCATAGATTTAGGGTGAGAGGGGAAAGATATAAAAGAGACCTAAGGGACAACATTTGCACACACAGGGTGGTACGTGTATGGAATGAACTGCCAGAGGAAGTAGTGGAGGCAATTACAGCATTTAAAAGGCATCTGGATGGGTATATGAATAGGAAGGGTTTAGAGGGATATGGGCCAAGTGCTGGCAAATGGGATTAGGTTAGGTTAGGATATGGACGGGTTCGACTGAAGGGTCTGCTTCCGTGCTGTACTTCTCTATGACTCCATTGAACAATTCCATTTTTGCTTTAACCTTCTCTTGCAGGTCAAGGATGCAAAGTCAACAGTTGACAACCATTCTCCTGAGACCTATTCTCATCTTAATTTGAAATTTAAGAAGCTGAAGGTAATGCCTGTAATTTCCTGCTGTCTCTTATTGCTTTCAATCCTTTTACCTTTTCTTATTGTTACTGATGTGAGGTTATTCATTTCAGACTGCATTTTCCAGTGTCCACGTGACCGAGATGGGAAACATATCCAATAGAGACAATAGTTTCAAAAAACTTAAGTGAAACCAAAGAAAATGTACACATTGTAAATGGAACCTATCGGATGCATCTACCTGCTCTGAACTGCAGTGCTAAAAGTGATCGTCTAGTAGAGACTTTACTATGTAGATGCAGAAATGATCTTTCCACTTGTGGACAGAACTCAACAACAGGGACTATCAATACAAGATGGTCATTCATGGTGTTTTGAGAATGCAAGTAGTGAGGTAGATAAAATAGATGTAGTATGTCTGGATTTCTAAAGGCATCTGAAAGTTAATAGATAACAGCTCTTGGAGTTAGAGATAATATATTTACAAAGACAGAGGATTGGTTAACACTCAGGAAGTGGAAAATGAGCATTTTAAAGTTGAAAGGCGGTAGTGCCTCAAGGATCAGTGCTGGAGCCTCAACTATTTATCATTTTGATTAATGACTTAGCTGAAAAGATCAAGAGTAATTGGCCCAAATTTGTTGAGAACGCAAAGGCAGGTGGAAAGCAAAACTGTGAGGAGGACACAAAGCTGCTGCAAAAGGAGATGTAGGCAGCAGTTAAGTGAGCAGACAACAAGATGGCAGATGGAGTATAATGTGTGTATAAAGTGTTCACCTACATTGTAAAGTAGAAAATCAGATTTGTTTTTAAAAAGACGTGACTCTTCTAAGTGCTGATGTTCAAAAAGACTTGGTGTGATTGTACAAATTACACAGAAAGTTAGTATATCGGAACAGCAAGCAATTGAAAAGGTAAATAGCATGTTTATCTTTATTGCTAGGGGATTGGAGTAAATGAATTTAAAAGACTTGTCACAATTGTACAGAGTTTTGCTGAGAGCACACTCGGAATATTGCGTGCAGTTTTAGTCTCCACCTTTATGATAGGACGTACTTGCATTGCAGTTGGTACAGTGGTGATTCATTAAATTGTCCCCGAAACGAGGAAGCTATCCTGTATTAAGAAGCTGGCTAAATTGGGCCTACATTCTCTGGAGTTTAGAAAAATGAGAAGCGATCTATTTGAAACATACAACGTTCTGAAGAGGTTGATAGCGTAGATGCTGAGAAGTTGTTTCCGCTTGTCAGGGAATTTAAAACACATGGGCAGAATCTCGGGATAAGGGGCCAATCATTGTGTTTTTGCAGGAAGCTAGATAAACACAAGGGAGAAATGAATGGAAGGATATGCTGATATGGTGAGGTGAAGTATTATGGCTTGTGTGGAGCATAGGCCCCAGTGGACACAATTGGGCTGATTAGCTTGTTTCTGTGCTATAGATTTTATGTTTCGACATATATATTGGTATTGACTACAAATTGAATGGAATACAGAAAATTCAGCAAAACATCTTCTGTCTCTGAATACAGCTGCTGACCATGTTTATGCACACAGCTCTCTCACAATGCACCAGAAATGCTGGTTCAGCTTTTATGCAACCAGATTGTGTTAAGATGTGGAAATTTTTTTATTGCTATTGAATGATGCTGGGAAACAGTGGGGAGAGTATGGTGTGCAGTATTGAAATCAGTGAGATGCCTAGTTAACACATTTTCCCATGCTCTGATAGCGGCAAGCAGTTTTGTTTGTCAATGGGACAGCAAGCATGTCAGGATGAAACATTGGTGGACAGTAACTGGAACTCGTGCCATCAGGATGTGGGAGCCTCTAATGCTAAGTTCTGGAATGTGAAATTGTTTCATCATTTTTAAAATTTAAGTCGTTTCCCCCCCCCCCCCCACAACGTTCCTTCTCCTCATCTCCTGAAGACGCAGTCATGCTGAATCCCAGTTCAAGTCCCACTTCAGACAAGTGATCGCATAATCTATGCTGACATTTGCCATGATGTACTGAAGTAGTGCTGTACTGCCCAAGAATAATATCTTTCAGACAGGATGATCCCACTGACAGATCCCAGATATTTGTGTAAGATCCCATGGTACACCTTGAAGAGGAGTAGGGGAGTACTAATTGGTTTCAGGGACAATACTTATCCCCATCAACATCACTAAAAATAGATTATCTGGTCATTAACATATTGCTGATTGTGATATTAGAAAAGTGCAAAATGTTGGAAATACTCAGCAGGTCAGGTAGCACCTGTGGAGAGTAAAATAGAAATAGGTTTTCAGGTCAATGACGTTTAATTAAAAATACTGTAAATGGGAGTTTGCTGTAGGCAAATTGGTTTCCTAAATGCTAAGAGTGACTACACTTCAAAGTAATTACTTACTCGAATATATTTTGGGACACCACGAGATTATGAAAGGCAATGTATAAGTGTAATGTCAAGTCATTTTTCTGAGAGTTCTCCAGAGCAAGTTTCTGTAACAATCAGCCCTGACCAGAAAGTCAGATTCATCTCCTTAAATGTAAAATATGAATGTATTATTTCCCACAAAGAATGGAGTCAAAAGGTATTAATTGTATTTTATATACTGTATATCACAGCTTGAGGAAGATAGACTGTCCATCATTGAAAGAGATAACCAGCTGTTGCTTCAAAAGATGTCAACAATCATGAGGACCACAGGCCGAATTGACAATAAAAATGAGTATAAATTGAAAAGGTAATGTTTCTGACTTCTGCTCATCCTTCCTGGATGTGCATTCTGACAATAAGTATTTAGATGTGTTCCGAGGATTGAGTGTTCCTTGTAGCTCCTTGCAGCAAGTAGCATACTTGAAGTTTACGTTTTTAAAATTAAATGTCTATGGTTACCAATGCCTGTCAAGTCCTCAGGAATTAAAAAATGTTTTTATTTTCACCAAATTACCCAGCAAAAAGGAAGGCCAATAAGCTGAATATGTCTGCGTTGGCTCTTTGAAAAAGTTATCCTGTTGATCCTAACCTTGCCCTGGTCTTTACCCATAGTCTTGCAAAAAGGAAAAATCTCCTCAAATATATATCCACCTCCTGTTTAGTAGCACTTCCAGATCTTGACAAGACGTTAGGTCAGATTATAACCTCATGTTGCCTTTGACTCTTTTTCCAATTAACTTGAATCTGGTGACTGATGCTCCTCCTACTGGAAACATTTTCTCATTTACTTCAGCAAACCTCTTCCTGACTTTGAACAATCCTCCCATTAAATCTCCCCCTAACCTTTTCTGCTCTGCGCAAAACAATCCCAGCTTTTCCAGACTCCCAATATAACTGAAAGTTCCTTGTCTGTGGAACATGAACATCACTAGCAGCTTGGGACAGACATGGACTGAACCCAGTGCAAGTCCAAGCTATTAATGTTTATTAATGTTTAAACTGTGAATAGAAGCATGGTAGACCAAGGCTTCACCAATGCTGCCTTCCATTAGGTTTCAGATGTGGGATCTGACGTCAATATAACATAGCTACTGAACACATGCGTAAGGAACTATTATTCATGTTGAGGTATAGTTAACCCTTTAATCTACATCAGGTATTATTCTAATAATTCTTCTCTGCACTCTCTCCATGTCCTTCTTAAAGTTTGAAATACAGAAGTAGATGCAATGGACTGGTGGAGAGAACAGGATGGTTGGAAGCAAGAGGTCATGTAAGAAAACTCAAGGAACTCTACTTCCAACCAGAGCTGGCAACTCAACTGCACGTCAGCTTCCTGGAACTTCTGGTTGAAATAGGATACTGACAAGGCCTAATAGTGACAGGGAATGTAGAAACCAATAGAATAGTTTGCCAACCTTGTCTCTGTCATAGTGCGATTCAGCAATTATACTTGAGTTTACCTACTTCCAGTACTGTACCAAGAGAGTAACACAGAGATACTGACTTATGGATGGAACGTTAAACTGAGGCCTATCGGTCCTCTCCATTTCACATAAAGGATCCCATGGCCCTAATATGATTAAGAACAAGAGAAATTTTTCAGTATTCTAGCCAGTATTTCCTCAAGGCAGATGAACTCAGGGCATGGTTAGGAACATGGGACTGGGATATCATAGAGATCACAGAAACATGGCTCAGGGATGGACAGGACTTGCAGCTTAATGTTCCAGGATACAAATGCTACAGGAAGGATAGAAAAGGGGGGGTGGAGAGTGGCATCTTTGATAAGGGGTAACATCACGGCTGTACTCAGGGGTGATATTCCTGGCAAAAGGTCCAGGGAAGTTATTTGGGTGGAACTGAGAAATAAGAAAGGGATGATCACCTTATCGGGATTGTAAAAACACCGCCCCTCCCCCCCCAGATTTCAAGAATAATAGGATGGTATTGTTAGGGGATTTTAACTTTCCAAACATGGACTGAGACTGTCATAGTGTTAAGGGTTTAGATGTAGAGGAATTTGTTAAGTGTGGACAAGAAACTTTTCTGATTCAGTATGTGGATGTACATAGAAAGGGTGCAAATATTGACCTACTCTTGGGAAATAAGGCAGGGCGGGTGACTGAGGGGTCAGTGGGAGAGCACCATTGGGGCCAGTGACCATAATTTTATTAGTTTTAAAATAGTGATGGAAGAGGATAGACCGGATCTAAAAGTTAAAGTTCTAAATTGGATGAAGGTCAATTTTGATGGTATCAGGCAAGAACTTTCAAATGCTGATTGGGGGGCGGCTGTTCACAGCTAAAGGGATGGCTGGAAAATGGGAAGCCTTCAAAAATGAGATAATGGGAGTCCAGGGACAATATATTCCTGTTAGGGTGAAAGGAAAGGCTAGTAGGTGTAGGGAATGCTGGATGACTAGAGAAATGCAGGTTTTGGTCAAGAAAAAGGAAGCCTATGTCAGGTACAGACTGCAGAGATCGAGTGGATTCTTAGTGGAGTATAAAGGCAGTAGGAAAACATTTAAGAGGGAAATCAGGAGGACAAAAAGGGGACATGAGATAGCTTTGGCAAATAGGGATAAGGAGAATTGAAAAGGATTTTCTAAGTACATTAAGGAAAAAAGGGTAACCAGAGAGAGAATAGGACATCTCAATGAACAGCAAGGCACCTCCATGTAGAAATGGAGGAGATGGGGGAGATACTAAATGAGTATTTTGCATCAGTGTTTACTGTGGAGAAGGACATAGAAGATATAGAATGTGGGGAAATAGATGGTGACATCTTGTAAAATATCCATAATACAGAGGAGGAGGTGCTGGATAAATCCTTAGGTCCTGATCGGGTGTACCTTTGAACTCTGGGAGAAGTTAGCGAAGTGATTGCTGGGCCCCTTGCTAAGATAGTTTGATCATTGATAGTCACAGGTGAGGTGCCAGAAGACTGGAGGTTGGCAATTGTGGTGTCACTGTTTAAGAAGGGTGGTAAGGAAAAACCAGGGAACTCTAGACCAGGAAGCCTGATATCGGTGGTGGACATGTTGTTGGAGGAAATCCTGACGGACAGGATTTGCATGTATTTGGAAAGGCAAGGACTGATTAGAGATAGTCAACACGGCTTTATGTATGGGAAATCATATCTCACTAACCTGATTGAGTTTTTTGAAGCACTAACAAAGAGGATTGATGAGGGCAGAGCGATGGACCTGATTTACATGGACTTCAGTTAGGCGTTCGACAAGGTTCCCCATGGGAGACTGGTTAGCAAGGTTAAATCATACGGAATGCAGGGAGAACTAGCCATTTGAATCCAGAACTGGCTTGAAGGAAGAAAATAGAATGGATGTAGAGGGTTGCATTTCAGACGGGAGGCCTGTGACCAGTGGAGTGTCACTTCTTTTTGTCATTTACATAAATTATTTGAATGTGAACAAAGAAGGTATAGTCAGCAAGTTTGCAGATGACACCAAAATTGGAGGTGTAGTAGACAGTGAAGAAAGTTACTGGATTAGTGATGCTGGAAGAGCACAGCAGTTCAGGCAGCAGCCAAGAAAGTTACCTCAGAGTACAACAGAATCTTGATCAGACAGGCCAATGGACCGAGAAGTAGCAGATGGTGTTTAATTTGAACATTGAACATAGTCTTAGAACTGTACAGCACAGTACAGACCCTTAAGTCCTTGATGTTGTGCTGACCTTTTATGCTCTTCTAAGATCAAACTAACCTATATCCCGTACATTTCACTGTCATCATATGCCTATCATTTTAATGTCCCCAGTGTATCTGACTCTACTACCACTGCTGGCAGTGCATTCCATGCACCCACCACTCTCTGTGGAAAGAATCTATCTCTGACAGGGGCAACATGGTAGCTCAGTGATTACCACTGCTGCCTCACAGCACCAGGGACCTGGAGGTACTGCATGTTGGAAAGGCAAATCAGGGTGGGACTTATACACTTGATGATAAAGTTCTGAGGAGTGTTGCTGAACAAAGAGACCTTGGTGTGCAGGTTCATAGTTCCTTGAAGATGGAGTCACAGGTAGATAGGATAGTGAAGAAGGCATTTGGTATACTTTCCTTCATTGGTCAGTGTATTGAGTACAGGAGTTGGGAGGTCATGGTGTGGCTGTACAGGACATTGGTTAGGCCACTGTTGAAATATTGTGTGCAATTCTGGTCTCCTTCCGATTGGAAGGTTGTTATGAAACTTGAAAGGTTTCAGAAATGTTTTGCAAAATGTTGCCAGGGTTGGAGGATTTGAGCTGTAGGGAGAGGCTGAATAGGCTGGGGCTGTTTTCCCTGGAGCGTCGGAGGCTGAAGGGTAACCCTATAGGGGTTTATAAAATCATGAGGGGCATGGATAAATAGACAAAGTCTCTTCCCTGGGGTGGGGGCATCCAGAACTAAAGGGCATAGGTTTAGGGTGAGAGGGGAAAGATTTAAAAGGGACCTAAGAGGAAACTTTTTCACGCAAAGAGTGGTGCGTGTACAGAAGGAGCTGCCAGAGGAACTGGTGGAAGCTGGTACAATTACACTATTTAAAAGGCATCTGGATGGGTATATGAATAGGAAGGGTTTACAGGGATATGGGCCAAATGCTGCCAAATGGGACTAGATTAATTTAAGATATTTAGTCAGCATGGACGAGTTGGACCAAAGGGTCTGTTTCTGTGCTGTACATCTCTGAATGACCTAAATGGTCATTCATCTAATTTTGATTCATGGGAACTTGGTGTGTACAAATTGGTTGCTTCTTATGCCTGTATGGTCGTGGCTACAAAAGTAATCTGTTGGCCAGAAAGCACTTGGGAATGTCCTGATGATTGGGTAAGAGGCTAAGTTAATGTGAGCTTTGTTTTAAACTGCCTTTAAATCAGTTTAAACGGTGAAAAACGTCACCGAGAACAGCTGAGAGTCAATCAAGAAAACAAGACAATGAAGGAACGCCTCAAGCTGGTCCAGCCTCAATACAATCATCTGAAATGGCATGAAGACTGGTATAAAGCTGAGAAGCTCATGGACCATATTGCTCACTATCCTCGTGGCTGGTACAATGGACAGAACTCAAAGGTAATTTCTCCAATCGGTGGGAGACCAGCACTGTTTCTGTATGCCATATGTGTGCTGCATTGGTGAATACTTTAATTCTCTCCAGGGTACCTGGAAGGCTGCTCAAAATGTTCTCTGTACTATGAGGATATAACTCGGCGGCACGGTGGCACAGTGGTTAGCACTGCTGCCTCACAGCGCCAGAGACCTGGGTTCAATTCCCGCCTCAGGCGACTGACTGTGTGGAGTTTGCACGTTCTCCCCGTGTCTGCATGGGTTTCCTTCGGGTGCTCCGGTTTCCTCCCACAGTCCAAAGATGTGCAGGTTAGGTGAATTGGCCATGCTAAATTGCCCGTAGTGTTAGGTAAGGGGTAAATGTAGGGGTATGGGTGGGTTGCGCTTCGGCGGGTCGGTGTGGACTTGTTGGGCCGAAGGGCCTGTTTCCACACTGTAATGTAATCTAATCTAATCTAAAACTATCCCTGAGATCTCTACATTCCTCCAATCCCAACTTCTTACACATCCTCTCATCCACTTTTAGGAACCCTGCTTTTAGCTGCTGAAGACCAAAAGTCTGAAATTCCCTCCTTAAACTTCTTGCACCTCTTTACCTCTCTCTCCTCATTTCAGATGCTCCTTAAAACCTCCCTCTTTGATCAAACTGTCAGCTGTCATAATAATGTGACACAAAATTCCATTGATAGCACACCAGTGAAGCACCTTGTGATGTTTCACTACAAAGGAAAACCCCGAGGTAAATGCATAATGCTGAAGTTTCTCAATTCACCAGACCCTGCACCCCCTCTCTCTCCAAGCTGCCTATTGCACTCAAACCAGGAAATGGACAGTGACTTATTTCCTGCCAACAGTGCTGACATAACCACTTGACTGAGCCAGAGTCACATTGTATTCTACAAAGTTACTCCTTAGATACATTACCAAACCTTACTCAAGTCATGATTTTTAAAAAGCATCAAGTAAAATAAAACCGTGTGGATAAACTTAGATGATTCCTGGGTTTCCTGAGAGATTTTGGGAGTACTTTAATGAATTCACACTTATGGCACAGAGCTCCTCACCCACTCATTTTAAATTTAAACTCTCAGCTGCATCTTAGAGGATAGCTCTCTCACCCCTGAGTCCAAAAGTTCTGCATTCAAGTCTCACTCAATGTCTTGAGCCCAAAACTCTATGCCAATACGGTCAGTGAACAACTGTGTTGTGACCTTTCAAAAGCGATGTTAAATCAACGCTCTGCCAAGTAGGCGTTAAAGGTCCCATTGCACTAAACTGAAGAAGAGCAGGAGAGTTCTAACTGGTGTCTAGGGTCAATATTTAACTTCCAACAAACATTACAAAAATAGATCAGCTGGTCATGATTGCATTGATTTTGTGGGAGCTTGCTGTGTCCAAAACTGGCTGCCATGTTTCATTACAACATTGATCACACTTCAAAAGTACTGAATTGGCTTTGAAGTAATCATGAAAGGTGCTATAAAAATGCAATTCTTTTTAATGCATGGTTACGGGATTAGAGTTCAATTTTCGATGGAACCCTCTGTGTGTTTGTTTGGATTTTCAGGTACAAATCCAAAACTGAAGTCAATGGGAATCAGGAGAAAAGTTTTCATTGGTTGGAGTCAGACCTGGCACAAAGGAAGAGGGTTAGGGTTGATCATCTCCAACAAAAGAGTATTTAACCATTTCCTTCTGACATTCATTGACATTACCACAGCTGAATTCCCCACTATCAATATTGTGAGAGTTACCATTGACAAGAAATACTTCAGCTGCAAGATCAGGTCAGGGACTAGGAGTTCTACAGTGAGCAACTAATTTCCTCACTTCTCATGACCTGTCTGCCACCTACAAAGCTCAAATCAAGAGTGTGATTGAACATTTAGGGTGGTATGGGGCTCAGTGGTTAGCACTGCTCCTCACAGCACCAGGGTCCCAGGTTCGATTCCAGCCTTGGGAGACTGTCTGTGAGGAATTTGCACATTCTCCCTGTGTCTGCGTGTGTTTTCTCCAGGCACTCTGGTTTCCTCGCACAGTCCAAAGATGTGCAGGCCAGGTGAATTGGCCATGCTAAATTGCCCATAGTGTTAGGTGCATTAGTCAGAGGAAAATAGGACTGGGTGGATTACTCTTCTGAGGGTCAGTGTGAACTTGTTGGGCTGAAGGGCCTGTTTCCACGCTGTAGGGAATCTAATCTAATCACTTCACACTTCTCTGGATGAGTCCAACTCCAACAATATTCCAAAGAGGCTTGACACCATCCAAGACAAAGCAGCCTACTTGATTGACACCCCTATCCAGCACCGATGCATAATAGCTGCAGTGTGAACCATCCATAAGTAGCTCTCCAAGGCTCCTTTGACAGTAGCTTCCAAAACCTCTATCACTTAGAAGGACAAAGGAAGGCAGATGAACAGCGAACCCCATCACCTGAAAATTTCTCTCCAAGCCAAACACTTTCCAGACTTAGAACTATATTGCTGTTCCTTTCCCTTGGCTGGGCCAAGGAGCTGCCTTGGTGTCCCTACATAGCAAGGATTACAGTGGTTCAAGAAGGCAGCTCATCACTACCTTCTCAACATCAATTCGAGATGGATAATAAAGGATGGCGTAGCTAGTGATGCCCCTATCCCGCAAATGATTTAATAAAACTATTTGATTTGTTTTATTTAGATTGATCTATGATAGGTTTTCTCCTAATCGACCTTTTACTTTTTATCCCCAGACAAAATCTGAAGCTGTCAGATCCGCACCAGCGAGAGGAACCAGCAAAAGTAAAAATATACAACCAAGGGGCTCACAGTAAAAGTCAACAGGAAACATGGAACCAAGTGACATGAATCAACTCCACAATATCCTCAATTCTAATCCCCATTGTTCACATTAGTACATCTAAACAATCTACCTTCTTTTCAATGACAGATAAAGCTGAAATCCACATTCGATCGCGAGTGTAATTTGCCTGTAGTACTTAGTGTGCCTTCAAGTTTTTGAAACTTGTAACGTAGACTGGACAATCGAATATGCCTTCTTTGAATTTTTCCTAATTTTCTATCAAGCAAGATTCTACATCAAGTACACTGATTTATTAACAATATCTCTGGATGTCAGCAGTTTAGGAGGATCAGCGAGTCACTGCTGCTTTGTGGGTGTGGATAAGGTTGAGTGAAGAGGGCAGTTGAGTCGGAGGAGAATAAAGTATGAGAGGGGTTATTGGGGGATTATTGAGAAGATGAGAAGAGAGGACTTTGGGGTAAGGGAGTTGGGCAAGAGGGGTAGAATGAGGAGGCAATGGTGGAAGACATATTGGCTGAGGAGGTGGATATGGGCAACTGGACTCTAGGGTGGCATTAGGGATTATGCTATGATGATGGAAGCAAAGCATTGGTGGTTTAGAGGGCTTCTGGCAAGGGAAAGGAGAACTGGGTAGAGACATTGAGAGGATGGAAGAGGATTTGAGGGGGAGTTGGTGGGTGAGGTTGATTGGATGTGAAGGGGTTATTGAGCAATTGTGGGAAATTGAGGGGGTGGATATGATGTGGGTAGGTGGGATTGGAGAAGAGTATTTATTGGGCATGTGAACTGATTAGGGAACTATGATGGGGTTAGAGGACATTAGACACGGAAGGGGAATGGGATGGGGCGGGGGAGGGGCATAAGAAAATTCTGGAAAATGACGGACATCAATTTAATCAAGATAAAAAGCACAGAAACTGAGTAGAAACTGAAAACTACAATTCTGCGGATGCTGGAAATCCAAGAAAAGAACTAGAGAGACTAAAAGAGGTCACAAAGTCTGGTGGTATCTGTTGAGAGAAATAGATTTAACATTTCATCTCAATGACCTTTCATCAGAATATTAAAATGAATTACTTCAGTATAAAGGCCTTTGAGTGTTTATTTGGGGGTGTAGCGAAGTAAAGTTGCTACATTTTCTGACTCTTTAGTTGGATGATGGACTGAAGTTGTACTGTGGATCCTCAGCAACTCGCTGAGAGGAAAGCACTAATCTCAGAGACTCTATGATGTTTTAATGAGACCACATAATCTGCCAAGTGTGCAGGACAGCTTTGCTTTTGCCGGTTTGAGATGTTTGTTATATATCCCTGCCGGAAGTATGGTCACTTTGTTCAACTTTCAGCACCATGCTATTCTCTGCTGCTTACTAATGGTGTTACCGCTGTTGTTAACTTGGGTTTCTGCCCCTCGCCTACTCCACCCGCATCACCTCCACCCAGAATAAACCACATTGCACAGAAAACACATCCTACAACACAAAACAACTTGCGCCTCTCTCATTTGTCTTCAAAGTAATTCATATCACTTCGAAAATTGTGATACATCCCCACGCGTAAAAACAACTCCACCTTTCCTGCATCAGGAGATGAAAGATCACTTTGTACAAAGTTCATGTTTGTTGGTTGTTTGGGCCAGTTGTTGTTGTGATCTGGAATGCACTGCCTGAGGAGGTGGTAGATGCAGCTACAGTTAAAACATTTAAAAGACATTTCAACAGGTACATGAACAGGGATATCGGCTAAATAGAGTCATAGTCAAAGAGTCATAGAGATGTACAGCTTGGAAGCAGACCCTGCGGTCCAACCCATCCATGCTGACCAGATATCCCAACCCAATCTAGTCCCACCTGCCAGCACCCGGCCCATATCCCTCCAAACCCTTCCTATTCATATACCCATCCAAATGCCTCTTAAATGTTGCAATTGTGCCAGCCTCCACCACACTCTCTGGTAGCTCATTCCATACATGTACCACCCTCTGCGTGAAAAGGTTGCCCCTAAGGTCTCTTTTAGGTCTTTCCCTCTCACCCTAAACCTATGCCCTCTAGTTCTGGACTCCCCACCGCAGAGAAAAGACTTTGTCTATTTATCCTATCCATGCCCCTCATAATTTTGTAGACCTCTATGAGGTCACCCTCAGCCTCTGATGCTCGAGGGAAAACCATTCCAGTCTATTCAGCCTCTCCCTATAGCTCAAATCCTCCAACCCTGGCA
>NC_057715.1:14423308-14510893 GCF_004010195.1 Chiloscyllium plagiosum
CCAGCACTTCCTCCTCTGTAATGTGGACATTTTGCAAGATGTCACCATCTATTTCTCTACAGTCTATATCTTCCATATCCTTTTCCACAGTAAATACTGATGCAAAGTATTCATTTAGTATCTCCCCCATTTTCTCTGGCTCCACACAAAGGCCGCATTGCTGATCTTTGAGGGGCCTTATTCCCTCCCTAGTTACCCTTTTGTCCTTAATATATTTGTAAAAACCCTTTGGATTCTCCTTAATTCTATTTGCCAAAGCTATCTCATGTCCCCGTTTTGCCCTCCTGATTTCCCTCTTAAGTATACTCGTACTTCCTTTATATTCTTCTAAGGATTCACTCAATCTATCCTGTCTATACCTGACATATGCTTCCTTCTTTTTCTGAACCAAAAACTGAGGCAAATGGGACTTGTTAAGTTTGGAAAACCTATTGGCAGGAAGGATTGAACTGAAGGGTCTGTTTCCATGCTGTATGACTCTGTCAGCATTTGTGAGAGAGAAACAAGAGTTAGCATTTCGTGTCAATGATATTTCATCAGAACATTGGCTCTGTGATGGAATATAGCCCTTTGGCCTGAAAAGTGTACTGTGCTGCACCCTCGTCAGTTGCCACTGAAATTGTAGAGTACTTCTCTGTCCCATTGCAAATTTCCAAAATTTGCAGTTTTTACTCTATTAGGTAATTACCCACTTATTTTCTTTGAAGGAATTATCTTTCAACATTCAATACTCTAATTTAGCAACTGTCCTATATCCAAGTATCCAAACGGAGAAAAAAATATTCCAATCTTTATTCATTCTGAGTTCAGTCCCTTTGTGCACCCAGAGTATCTGCAACTGTCTGTGTTTATCATTATACTTGGCATCTTCCATTTCTGATGTGGAAGACTTTGAGAAAATGCATCAAGTTGAGCCTCTGATATTGTTCTTTACACAAAGAGAAGGTGAAATCTGAAGCTCTCTCCTGAAAGACTATTCACGCTGAGAGGGGCAACTGAAAATTTCAAGACTGTGATCCGTAGACTATTGTTGGGTAAGAATCTTACTGATAGATTTCGCTGCTCGTTGGATGCTGCCTGAATTGCTGTGCTCTTCCAGCACCACTGATCCAGAACTATGGCTGTTGGACTAGTTTGTGGTGCGCAAATGTTATGTTGTAATTCATTGGCAGAGCGACCAAGTGCTGATCACTTCTTGTTCCTATAATCCCATGATCATTCACCAGGGTTTCGCAACTTTATGGTGTACCCTCAGCCACATGACTTAAAATAGGTTATATGGCCTTCTTCACATTGTTGTTTGTGAGATCTTGCTGTGTCCAAATTGACTGCTGCTTTTCTTTCATAACAAGGTAGACAAGCAGGAGGCTGGAAGAACACAGCAAGCCAGGCAGCATTAACGTTTCCGGTATAACTCTTTTTTTCTTTCATTACAGGAGTCACAATGTTTCAAAACAGTACTCCAATGGCTGGGAAGCATTTTGGGACATCTTAAAGTGGCGATGAGTGTCATTCTAATCGAAATCGTCCATTCTTTTTGTTTCCCCTCTTCCACGGCCTTTTCTGCCTGTCTCCCTACAATTCTGAGGTCATACTGTTCCTGTCTGTGATGATGCTCTATTCCAGCTGGGCTGCATTTAACCTGCTTTTCCTGAGAACGGAGAAAATAAACTCAGCTCGGGGGAAGTTCTCGGGCAATTTAAAATGCAAGTAAATTGCCCTTGAAGACTGGAGGTAGCCCCGGTACAGGTGTGTCATAGCAGCAAAGAGCTGTACAGCACGGAAACAGAGCCTTCAATCCAACTCATCCATGCCGACCAGATATCCCAAATTAATCTAGTCTCGTTTGCTAGCGTTTGGCCCATATCCCTCTAAACCCTTCTATTCATATACCCATCCAGATGCCTTTTAAATGTTGTAACTGTACCAGCCTCCACCACTTCCTCTGGTAACTCATTCCATACACGTACCACCCACTGAGTGAAAATGTTGGCTCTTAGGTCACTTTTAAATCTTTCCCAGAACGTTAAACCTATGCCCTCTAGTTTTGAAATCCCCTACCTTGGGAATAAGACATCTCCTCATGATTTTATAAACATCTATAAACCTCCATTGCTCCAGGGAAAATTGCCCCAGCTTACTCAGCTTCACCCTGTAGCTCAACCCTATCAACATCCTTGTCAATCTTTTCTAAACCATTTTAAATTTCACAACATCTTTCCTCTAGCAGGGAGTCCAGAATTATACGCAATATTCCAGTAAGAACAAGCCAAATAATACCAGTCCTCAATTCTTTCTTCATAAGCCTATGCAGCTTTTCCTCTTCAAATATTTATCCAGTTTACTTTCAAACGTTGCTATGGAATCTATTGTCCCACTCCTTTCTTAAGTTCTCTCTGTCCTTTCTGGTCTGGCAGGGGAACGTATACAATTGAGATTGTTTCTGAAAGGAGAAACTGCAAACACACAAACATCATCAGAAATCACACCCTATTCAACTGAATCACATGGCTTTGTGCATGGGAAATTGTGTCTCGCTAACTTGACTGAGTTTCTTGAAGAAGTGACGGAAGACTGAGGAAGGCACAAGGGTGGACATGAACTCTATGGACTTCAGCAAGGTGTTCGACAATTTTCCACATGGTAGACTGGTTAGCAAGTTAAGATCACATGGAATCCAGGGAGAGTGAGCATATGGATACAAAATTGGCTCATATGTAGGAGATAGAGGGTGGTGGTGGAGAGTTGCCTTTCAGACTGGAGGCCTGTGACCAGTGATGGGCTGCGAGGATCAGTGCTGGGTCCACTGCTTTTTGCCATTTATATAAATGATTTGGATGTGAATATAAGAGGTATGGTTAGTAAGTTTGCAGGTGACACCAAAATTAGAGGTGTAGTGGACAGTGAAGAACGTTACCTCAGCATACAATGGAACCTTGATCAGGTGGGCCAATGGACCAAAGAGTGGCAGATAGAGTTTAATTTGGATAAATGTGAGGTGTTGAATTTTGGAAAGGCAAATCAGGGCAGGATTTATACATTTAATGGAAAGATCCTGGGGAGTGTTGCTGAATTAAGAAATGGTTCATAATTCCTTCTTCACTGTCCACCAATTTTGGTGGCATCTGCAAATTTACTAACTATACCTCCTGTGTTCACATTCAAATAATTTATATAAGTGACAAAAAGCAGAGGACCCAGCACGGATCCTTGCAGCACACCACTGGTGACAGGCTTCCAGTCTGAAAAGTAACCCTCCATCACCACCCTCTGTCTCCTACCTTCGAGCCAGTTCTGTATCCAAATGGCTAACTTTCCCTGGATTTCACATGATCTAATCTTGAAAGTGGAGTGAAGAAGACATTTGGTATACTTGCCTTTATTGGTCTGTAGATTGACTATAAGAGTTGGAATGTCATGTTGCAGCTGTACAGGGACATTGGTTAGGCCACTTTTGGCCTACGTATGAGCCAATTTTCTATCAAAATAACACACATAAGAGAAAGAGAAAGACATTATTGCATTGGAATAAGCAAGTCTAGTGGTAAAAATAAATGCACATGTGAAGGCATCAGCCACATACAAACATGAAGGAGTTGGCGTTCCAAAGAGATGGATTCTAATGGAGATTTAGTTACCTAGAGGTCAGGAGCTTCATAGTTTCTTGAAAGTGGAGTCGCAGTTAGATAGAATAGTGAAGAAAACATTTGGTATGCATTCCTTTATTGGTCAGTGCATTGACTATAGGAGTTGGGAGGTCATGTGGCAACTCTACACGACATTGGTTCGACCACTTTTGAAGTACTGCGTGCAATTCTGGTCTCCCTGCCATAGGAAACATGTTGTGAAACTTGAAAAGATTTAAGAGGATGTTACCAGGCTATAGGGAGAGGCTGAATACGCTGGGATTATTTTCCCTGGAGCATTGGAGGCTGAGGGGTGACCTTATAGAGGTTTATAAAATCATGGGGGACATGGATAGGATAAGTAAACAATGTCTTTTGCCTGAGATAGGGGATCCAGAACTCGAGGGCATAGGTTTAAGGGGAGAGGGGAAAGATATAAAAGGAACCTCAGAAGTAACTTTTTCACACAGAGAGTGGTGCATGTATGGAATGAGCGGCCAGAGGAAGTGGTGAAGGCTGATATGATTATAACATTTAAAAAGCATCTGGATGGATATATGGATAGGAAGGGTTTAGAGGGATATGGGCCAAATGCTGGTAATTGGGACTAGAATTCTGAAAGTATACTGAATGGCCTGGACAGAGTAGATGTTGGGAAGATGTTTCCATTGGTAGGAGAGGCTAGGACCTGAGGGCATAGCCTTAGAGTTAAGGTAAGAACTTTCAGAATGGAGATAAAGAGAAACTTCTTCAGCCAGAGAGTGGGGAATCTATGGAATTCACTGCCACAGAAGGCTTTGGAGGACAGGCCATTGAGTATATTAAGACAGAGTATCAAGGGGATCAAGGGTTATGGGGAGAATGGGATTGAGAAACTTATCAGCCATGATTGAATGGCACAGCAGACTCAATGGGTTGAATGGCCTAATTTCTGCTCCTATGTCTTATGGTCTTGTAGAATTATATAGGATACCTGATCGGCCTGGGTGAGTTGGACTGAAGGGTCTATTTCCCTGCTGTACAGCTCTCTGACTCTATGAGTCTAACTATACAGAGATGAGCTTGAATGGGAAGTGAGGTTTTCCTTGCCTCAGCCGCTTCTGATTCATATGTTGAGGTAACAAAGAGGAATTAAGTGTCCCTTTTGAAAGTGGCACCACTAATAAGCAGCAAAAGAAACCAAAAACCTTGAAAGGAATCTAATCCAATTAAACTGAGACAGCATTTCCTGGAGTTATTGGTGGTTCCCAGCCTCCTGGGTGCCCAGCAGTGGCTAAAGGTCTCAAGCACATCTGTGAACATATGTATCCCCTTTCCAAGAACAAATAGCAGCGACGGACCTTTGGAAGAGAAGCACAGTTAGGCTGAGGGAGCCCATTGGCTGCCTGGCCTGTGGTCACCTTGACCAGCCCCAGGAGTAGCCCTATCCTCACCAGGAGGCTGACCTGTGGCTGAAATGAAGGAGCCATTGGCCGGGGTGAGGAGGTGGTGTAGTGGTAACATCAATGGACTACTCGTCGAAAATGCCAAACTAATGTTCCAGTGATGAATCCCATTGTGGCAGATGGTGAAATCAGAAGTCAATAACAAAATCTAGAATTAAAAGAGTGTACAATAGAGACTGAGTAATCAACTGTTGTAAAAACCTATTTGGTTCACTAATCTTTTATTGAGGAAGGAAATTTGCTGTTGTTACCTGATCTGGCCCCCAGACACGTAATAATGTGGTTGACTCTCGATTACCCTCTGGCAAGCCACCCAGCCTGATGGCAATTAGGGATGCTAGCTCAGCCAGTCTCACGCCCACATCCCATGAATGAATAGTTTTAAATGATGAAGGAGGAACTGCAATGTGACTCGTCCAACATTAATGTGAACACAGACGGACAGCTCCAGGCGACCCCTCAGTCTGTGATCAGTCTGTTGGATGCAATATCCTTTACCTGGCCAAAATCCCCTGATCTGAAAATAGGGATTTCAACCTGGATCAGGGAATGTCGTTTCCTGAAGAAGGGCTCATGCCCGAAATGTCAATTCTCCTGCTCCTTGGATGCTGCCTGACCTGCTGCGCTTTTCCAGCAACACATTTTCAGCTGTGGTGGAAATAGGGTGAGAATAGGTTAGACACTAGGGTTAATGGGTTAAGGAGGCAGGTGGGAACATAAGAAACAGGAGTAAGTCTGCTCTGGATTCACACTGTTCAAGGCTAATCATCGACCTTAAAACCATTTATCTTCACTTTCCTATATTGTTTGATACCAGCACTATCCAAAATTCTGTCAATTTCCATGATGGTCTGATCTCCATTTGGAGATCAGGAGATCTGAGTCCTTATCTCTCACTTTCTTTTATTTGTTACACTTGGGTGACAGCACCATCTGCTGCAAGGACATAGTAGTACAGGACAAAATGAAGAGTTGCCCCATTCATAAATCAGGAACCTCTGTCTAAATACTGCAGTGCCACACTCAGAGAACTCTGTTCAGTCGGAGATGTCATCTATTGGATGAGATGTTAAATAAATACTTTGTTTGCACTGTTAAGTAGATATGAAAGATTCCATTGCACAATATTACAGAATATTAGGAGTATTCTTCCAGTGTCCTGAGTCAGTATTTGTCCCTCAATAAGCTTCACTAAAATGAAAGATTATATGATTTGTGTTATTTGTGGAAGCTTCCTGAATGGAAATTGGCTGCTGTGCATCCTGCACTACAACCGTGCCTACACTTTAAATGTACTTCATTGGCTGTAAAGCACATCGAGACATCCTGAGGACATGAAATTTGCTATGAAAACGCAAATTCTTTCCTTTTCATTATTTTTGTCTGCGAGGCTGTACAGTGGGGAATGCAGCCCACCATCAAATCTGAGGTTCTGACCGGTCAAGAATGTACAGAGTCATTGAGATGAAGAGTGGCTGGTCAATACAATAATTACTGTGGGCACAACACTGACATATTTACCCACCTGGAGTTGCCTGATCTCCTGACCATCACGAGTGTTCCACAGTGAGCTGGTCTACTATTGTTTACTCCTTTTTTTGGGGATTCAGAGCTTGACTCTGCTCTGGTCCATACCTGATAGATTCATATCTGGAAATGGCAGTCATTAATTACGAACAAAAATCACTCAACAGGCGTGGCAACCATTAATTAGAGTAACAGTAAAGCTTGTATATCTATATTGCTTTTCACAGCCAAGTATAGTCATGGTTGTAATGTAGGGAATGCAGCTAATTAGCAGATTAGGTGTTAGCTAAGAGATAAATATTGGTTTAGAACCATGCCCCCCCCACCCAACTCTGGAAAAATGCCCTTGCCCTTCTTTAATAGTCTAGGTCCACAGGAAAGAACAGAGGGAGAATGGGTTTGACATGATTTCTGTCAATATTGCTCCACAGTATCATCCTAGATTTTTAAAATGGAACTTTCCAATTCAGATGGAGAACACTATAACTGAACCGAGAGTAATAGTCCCTCATCAGAAGTGACAAACATTTACTAAGCATTGTAGCTACTCATCCGGAGTCACTGTCACTAATTAAATATAGCAATCATATCAACTAATGATCAGTCCTCTATGAATACTTACAATGCAATCGACATAGAACTTCCAGCACAGAAACAGATTATTGGTCTAACAAGAATACCAATTTATATTCATATACAGGTGCTGGCAGGTGGGACTAGATTGGGTTGGGATATCTGGTCGACATGGATGGGTTGGACCGAAGGATCTGTTTTTGTGCTGTACATTTCTATGACACTATAATTCTAATAACTTTATTCGATCAAAATGACCCAAGGCTCTGTACAGGAACTCTATAAAACAATATATGACACCAAGCTAAATAAGGAGATATTAGATTGGAGATCAAAAGCTTAGTCAAAGTGGTAAATTTTAAGGCTGTCTTAAAGGAAGACAAGGACGACAGTGAAGGAGGGATGGAGAAATTGAGGGAATCCTGGAGATATACACCCTTGGCAATTGAAGGCATCGTCGCCAAAGGAAAACTAAATGAAAATAAAACTGAGTATGTACTAGAGACTGAAAATGTGTTGCTGGAACAGTGCAGCAGGTCAGGCAGCATCCAGGGAACAGGAGAATCGACGTTTCGGGCATAAGCCCTTCCCGAAACGTCGATTCTCCTGTTCCCTGGATGCTGCCTGACCTGCTGTGCTGTTCCAGCAACACATTTACACCTCTGATCTCCAGCATCTGCAGACCTCACTTTCTCCTATGTACTAGAGACCCAGATTTATATGAGCAGAACTACCAGGAAGGTCGTGGGTCTGGAGGAGGTTAAGAGATACTTAAGAGCAAAACAATGGAGAGAATTGAATATTGGGATGTTTAAAACGAGGGAATTGCTTAATAGGCATCTTGTGATAACAGGGAGTGGGGGAAATGGGAAAAGGACTTGCTACGGGTTAGAACACGGGAAGTGGTGTTTTGGATTAGCTTGAGTTCACAGATGGCAATGGCATAAAGCTGGGTGGGAGGATGAATTGTGAGTGTCGTGGAGAAAATGTAAAGAATCAGCAGAGAGTTCTTCAAGAAGTAGGTCTTTTATTTGCAAACAAAAAAACTGTGACACTGAGAAAGCAGATTCTCGAAAGTCCACGAACCTGAGGGTCCCTGGTTTTTTATTTTTTTATCACGTTTCTGTTAGCTTATCAGTATGTCCAACTATATTAATCAAAGTACCTCACTCTAGCTACACATTAAACCAGTGATGTTAATTCCCATTATCTCTTTAGTTGTACATTCTACTGAATGTTATTCTAATGTCACGGTTAGATATTTAGTGTTAATTCTTGCAAAGATGGTCTTTCATTCCAAACCCTGCTTAATATTTTCCTAATGTCATGATTAGATATTTATTATCATCTCTGCTACAGTGATCTTCCATTCCAGACTAACCTGTCATGATAGATATTTAGCTATTCCATCTATTACAATAGTCTTCTGTCTCAAGCTGACTCTACTAACTATTAATTAGATATTTAATGTCATGTCCCAAATTTTTATGGCCCCAATCTATTCATAATGACACTTAACAGGGAAACTACCTCTACTAACTGTTATCTCGCCTTACTCTGCAAATTGGTGTAAGAGCATTCCACTATTCTTTTTTTAGATTCCCTACAGTATGGAAACAGGCCCTTCGGCCCAACCAGTCCACACTGACCCTCTGAAGAGTAACCCACCCAGACCCATTTCCCTCTGACTAATGCACCTAACACTATGGGCAATTTAGCACGGCCAATTCACCTGACCTGCACATCTTTGGACTGTGGGAGGAAACTGGAGCACCCGGAGGAAACCAATGCAGACACGGAGAGAATGTGCAAACTCCACACAGACAGTCGCCCCAGGCTGGAATTGAACCTGGGACCCTGGAGCTCTGAGGCAACAGTGCCAACCACTGAGCCACCTGCCTACCAGATTGCCAGTGGTCTTCATGTTTTAACCCTTTGCATGCTTTCATGTTATTTATTTTCCACATGAGGAGGCTGCAAAGATGTAATTTAGGCAAGTTGGGTGAGTGGGCAAATGCATGGGGGCCTACGCAGTATAATGTGGATAAATGGAAGGTTGTTCACTTTGGTAGCAATAACAGGAAGGCAGATTGTCCTTTGAAAGGTGACAGATTGGGAAAGTGAGAGGTGCAACGATACCTTGGTGTCCTTGCAATGAAGAGTGATTCTTGGGATGGCAGGAGTGTGGTTTGAAGACAAACTGGATTGTTTAGGATTGTGTTCAGTGGAGCTTAGAAGACTGAGAGGGGAACTTTGTAGAAATAAAATTCTCATAGCACTAGACCCGGTAAATGGTTGGTGTGGGATATAGGTAAATTAAAGTTATTTCTGCAATTATAAGTTCTGATACAGAGTAAATGAACTCACATCAGTGTGTAATTGTTTCAGCCAAAAGCTGAGTCAACAAGAATGGACACTATATAGAGGAAATATATAATTGTATGCCAGCATGAAACGTGATTGCAAAACAATGGTAGAAATACAGGCACTAGATAAAATGCTGTGAAGAGAGGCCTGTATAAACAGTAGGTTTCCCACTTGTACAGAGACACAGGAACAAACCCCAATTAAAAGGGCTTAGTGATAAGATGCTGTGAGGGGCAGCGCAGATGGAGGGAATAGATAATGGTAAGCAAAGGATGGGATGAGGTTAAACGGCCTTGTGAGGTCAGAGTAAGCATTTTGTCACAGATAAGACCGGATAAACAGGAATAATGGGGCCAGTCTTAAGGAACTGGAGGATGTAGATAGGGGAAGAGCAATGTAAAACAAAAGAAGCCAAATGATATAAATATCGAGCGTTTGTCGAATTCGGTGTGTGTTTTGTCCCTGCCTTGTGACATCACACCCACTTGCAAGTGTAAAATAAATGACACTACTGATTCAGATTTTTGTCTCGGACTGAAATTATTGAAGTGAGTGAGCTTTGTTTCTCACAGTTGGTAAATGGTGAAACCAGTGACCAGGGAGTCCAGAACCAGGGTCACTGTATAAGGATAGATCATTTAGGACTAAGATGAGGAAAACATTCTTCAACACAGAGAATGGTGAGCCTGTAGAATTCTCTGCCACAAGAAGAGTGGAGGCCAAAACATAAGATATTGGAGCAGAATTAAGCTATTCAACATGTTGAGTCTACTCTACCATTTAATCATGGTAGTATGTTTCTCAACCCCATTCGCCTGCCTTCTCCCCCTAACTCTTGCCCCCTTACTAATCAAGAATCTATCTATCTCTGTCTTAAATGCATCCGATGAATTGGCTTCCAAAGCCCTCTGCGAACACTTCCACAGAACCATAAAATATAGATTTTAGGGTTGAAAGGATCAAAGGCAATGGGGGAAAGTGGGAACAGAATACTGAGTTGGGTGATCAACCATGATCATACTAAATGTCAGAGCAAGCTCATAGATCCGAATTGCCTACACCTGTTGCTGTTTTCTGTGTTTCTAAAATGTGGGAGAATTGCAGTCTGGATGCATTGGAAGAGTCAAACCTAGAGGTATCAACATTATTGATAAGGAATCCAGCAGCAGATAAGCTACAGTATGGAAATGTAGTTCAAACATGGTTTCAATTATGAACTTTATGTCTCTTCCTATCACAGTTTCCAGAAACTAACTTGTACTTTTAGCCATTAAAGCAAAGATGCATTTCATTACGTTGCTAAAATCTTTATTTCAGATTGTATGTGAAACTGTTGGACAGCCAGGAGGAAAGAGCAGAAAATGTGTTCGTTTTGATTTGTTAGCATCAACATTTGCTGAAAATTAAGACCTTGCATTGTTTCCAACGCGTTCAGTTTGTAATTTAGATTTGCACTGTTTGGTTTTTGAAAATGCTCGTATAATTTTTGCTGTCATTCATGTCGTATTCCGCCCTAAATAATAATAATAATTCCCTCATATTCCCTCACATGGAGCAGGCGGCCACTAGGGTGACGGGGGGGGACCGAATGTTCGGGTCATGGTTCTCCGGAGAGGGGAAGGGATTGTCAGCCGGACGTAGGGCGCCGGAAGTAGCAGCGCGGGAGCGCGAGCAAGTGGCGGCGATGAATCAGAAAGTGAAGCCGGATCGGGAGCGGCTGCGGCGCCGGGTCCGACTCTACCTGGACCAGGTGAGCGAGCAGGCAACCCCCCGGAAACCAGCTTCGGGGAACACGCCTGCGGGCGGGGGCCAGAGCATCCAGTTCAGCGCTCCCTCAGTACAGTCCCTCTGACAGTGCGGCACTCCCTCAGTACTGACCCTCTGACAGTGCAGCACTCCCTCAGCACTGACCCTCTGACAGTGCAGCACTCCCTCAGCACTGACCCTCTGACAGTGCAGCATTCCCTCAGTACTGACCCTCTGACAGTGCAGCGCTCCCTCAGTACTGACCCTCTGACAGTGCAGTGCTCCCTCAGTACTGACCCTCTGACAGTGCAGCACACCCTCAGCACTGACCCTCTGACAGTGCAGCACTCTCTCAGTACTGATTCTCTGACAGTGCGGCACTCTCTCAGTGCTGACCCTCTGACAGTGCGGCACTCTCTACAGTACTGACCCTCCGACAGTGCAGCACTCCCTCAGTACTGACCCTCTGACAGTGCAGCACTCTCTACAGTACTGACCCTCCGACAGTGCAGCGCTCCCTCAGTACTGACCCTCCGACAGTGCAGCGCTCCCTCAGTACTGACCCTGCGACAGTACAGTACTGACCCTGCGAAGGTGCAGTGCTCCCTCAGTACTGACCCTCTGACAGTGCAGTACTCCCTCAGTACTGACCCTGCGACGGTGTGGCTCTCCTTCAGTACTGACGGTGCAGCACTCCCTCTGTACTGACCCTGCGACGGTGCGGTGCTCCTTCAGTACTGACCCTGCGATATTTTGGCGCTCCCTCAGTAATGATCCTGCAACTGGTGGGGAGCTCCGTTTATACGTCCCTGTGATGGTGAGTTGCTCCCTCAGTATTGACGGTGCAGCGCTCCCTCAGTAATGACCCTGCCAACTCTTTACAATGTCGTACTGTCTGGACTACTGGCCCTCAGGCACTGCAGACTTGCCTCAGAATTAGTTTTTGGCCACTGCTCCCTCCATCCTGCATCTGGACATTTGTCTTTCATTGCTTCATGGATTGTGGGCACACTGGCTGGTCATCATTGATTGCCAATCCCTAGTTGTGCTTGAAATGTGATGATGAGCTGCTATGTTCACTCACTGCTGTCATTAATCTTTGGCAATGTGCTGTTGGTCTGGTTACTCTGGTGCTGTTGGATAGATCTTGAAACAATCGTCTTACCCATGCTGGTGTTCTGCCTCCTGAACTATGGCTGACGCTTAATTCAAAGCCATCGGTGGCCAGGATAATGACACTGTCCGTTTGTTTCCTTGCAGCAACAATATCAGAGTGCTTTGTTTTGGGCTGACAAGGTTGCTTCGTTGTCGCATGGTGAGCTGATTTTTCCATACTTTTGTATTGAATCTGTAGTCTTATAGGTTTGTGTTCTTTAGTTTGTTTTCCAGGAGGTGAGAGAAATATTTGATGATTTCATGTTTCTGTGAATGTCTATCAATAATGGAGTAAGTGTACACTTGGTTATATTAATTTAAAATTAAATAACATTAAAATTAAAGTTAAATAGCTGTGACTAGCAGTGTGCCACAACGATCGGTGCTGGGTCCACTGATGTTGTTCGTCATTTATATAGACAATTTGGATGCAAATACAGACAATGTGGTTCATAAGTTTGCAGAAGACACCAAATTGGTGGTATAGTGAACTGTGAAGAAGGTTACCTGAGAGTACAATGGGATCTTGATCAACTGGGCCAGTGGGCTGAAGAATGGCAGGTGGAGTTTAATTCAAATAAAGTGAGGTCTTGTATTTTGGTAAGAGAAACCAGGCAGGGCTTATACAATTAATGGTAGGGCCATGGGGAGTGTTTCTAACAGTGACCTGGGGTGGAGGAACGTATTTCCTCAAAAGTGGCATCACGGGTAGTCAGGGTGGCGAAGGAGGTGTGTGGCACACTTGCCTTCTTCAGTCAGAGCATTGAGTACAGAAGTTAGGACATAATGTTACAGTTGTGCAAGACATTACTAAATTTGGAGTATTCCATATAATCCTGGTCATCCTGTTATTAAACTGGAAAGGGTGCAGAAAAAGATTTCCAAGGATGTTACTGAGACTGGAAAGTTTTAGTTACAAGGAGATGTTTAATAAGCTGGGACTTTTTCTTCCTTGAGTGTAGCGAGCTGAGGGGTGACCTTAAAGATTTATAAAATCACGAAAGCCGTGGATATGGTAAATAGTCAAGGTCTTTTCGCCAAGGTGTGGGAATCCAAACGTGAGAGGGAAGATTTAAAAGGGATCAGCGGGGCAACATTTTTCACATACAGGGTGGTGTGTATATGGAACAAGCTGCCAGAGGAAGTAATCAAGATAACAAAAGTTAGAACATTTAGACAGGTACATGAAAAGCAAAGGTTTAGAGGGATATGAGCCAAATGTGGGCAAAAAGGGATAGTTCAGTTTTGGTCAGCATGGACTAGTTGGGTCAAAGAGCCTGTTTCCGTGCTGTATGACTCTAAAACCGAATGAGAGGAAGAGGGGAGGGAGCAGAAATCAAGTTTAGCATATTGGATTTTTATTTCTAATTGTATCTGAAGCATCAAACGTCTGTGAATTTTACAGAACAGTAACAGTATTGTATAAGTATTTAAATAATCTGTACTACTGTAATTTGTCTTGGTTAGGATCATGAAATGTGACTTAAAACTTAATGATGCCAGGAGATTTCCCTAATACCTCTGATTTAAGTGAGCAGTTACCACAGCAACAACTCTATTCATGTGGCTTTGCCTGTTCACACGTCTTTAAACATATGCTTTCTACATCTGTTTCCCCATTACATTTTAAAATGAATTTTATTTTATTATACTTTATTAAGGTTTCAATGCTGTTAGTGTTCTATTTGCTGTAGTACACTTGGCCCTCTAACAGCAGCTACTTAGTTGCTACTATTCTCAGTGGGCTTACCAAGTAGATACTATGGTTGCTTCTTCTGGCTAGAGAATCTAGAATGTGGGCATGGTCTCAGGATGGAGACTGAGGTGAACATTTTCCTCATTCAAAGGGTTGTGAGTCTTTGAAATTCTGTATTATGGAATGTTGTGGAAGTTCTATCATAATGGTAGCACAGGCAGGGATAGACAGATATGTGGTGTCTCTAACCTGAGGGATAATTACAAAGTCTGGGTAGGAAACTGGAGTTGAAGCCAAAGATGATCATCATTATATTGAGTAGCACAGCAGGCTCAACAGACCATATGGTCTACTCCAGTTCCTGTTTCTTAATTTCTTATGTTCACTCTTGCTTCTAATTCAGAAGGTACTGAGTTCAAATTTGATTCGAAGGCTTGAGCACAAGTACCAAAAATCCATTGCAGAATTAAGGGAATGCTGGATTGATGGAGACACCTTCTTTCAAGTGAGATGTTCAACCAAAGCCCTGCCTGTTGCTCAGTGGATGCAGAATATCCCACAGTCCTGTTTTGAGGAGGACTAAGAGATTTATCTTTGGGGTTCTGGTCAATATTTATCTGAGGCAACATGATTGAAAATATGTAATCAGATTATTCTTTGCGAGTTTGTGAGCGACTTGGGCTGCTGTTTTTCTCACAGTACTACAGTGACAGCCAAGTATTCTATTGGCTGCAAGGTACTTTGAGAGGTTCAATAGCCATAAAAATGCTTTAAAAGTGCACATTTCTTTTATTGCAAAATGTGAAAAAGGAATGAAGATTGGTGACAAACAGATGAACTCTTCTGCTGGACATTGAGAAAGAGTTGTGTATCATCTTAACCTCAAAGTAATCAATTTAAACAATCATGGATTCTGAAACTAATCTACAGATAATGTGTATTATAAATTGGTACCCGGTAAACTTGGCAAGATGTGTCAAAAAGAAAACATTTGAAGTGTATTTCATAGGCAGCTGTGTGCACTGTGATTAGGCTTCAACATGTTCGCACATATTCTGCAATTCTTCCTTTATCTGAACCTGTACTGTGAGCACTGAATGTGTCCAACCAGGCATTGCCTGCTATGTGCTTTTGTTGCTCTTCGGTGACCATCCATTTATCATAAGATCAGAAGCAGGGATGTTCACTAATAATTGGACAGTATTCAGCATCATTCACAATTCCTCAGATGCTGAAGATGTCCATGTCCAAGTGGGGCTAGATCTGGACAATATCTAGATTTTGGCAGATAAATGGCAAAGAAAACTTGTGCCACACGAGTGACAAGCAAATTACCGTTTCTCTTTGTCATTCAATGGCATTATCAATTCTCTATCAATCTTCCACTATCAATATGCCAAGGATTGCCATTGACCAGAAACTGAAGTGGACTAGCCATATGTCTCCTGTGGTTACTGGAGACAGGCCAGAGCTTGGAAATTTTGAGAGTCTAATTCCCACATATGCATTAGGAACAGGATTAGGTCTTTCATCCCTCAAACTGCTCTACCATTCAATGATATCATGGCTATTCTATTATATTTCAAATCCCACATTTCTTTCTACCCTGATAACCCTCGAATTGCTTGTTCATAAAGAATCAGATATCTCCATCTTAAAAGTGTTAAATGAAGCTGCCATCATCACTTCTGAGGCGGATAATTCCAAAGGTGCAGGAGCCCCTGAGACAAAAGAATTCTCTATGTTTCCATCCCAAAATGGTGAACCCTAGTTCTGGAGTCACCCACAAGAGGAAACATCCTTTCCATTTCCACCTTGTCAAGACCATTGAGTCAAGTCATCCTTCACTCTTCTATACCGCAGTGGAAGCAAGCCCATTCTGTCCAACCTATCCTTATAAGGTAACCTATTCATTCCAGAAATCAATCTAGTATACCTCTTGTGAACCATCACATGCATTTACATTCTCCTTAGACAAGATCCAAACAACATCATATTTGAGAAGAGGCCTCACCAGTACCCTGTATAACTGGAGTGTAACATCCTTTATTTTAAGTTCAATTCCTCTCATAAGAAAGGATGGCCATTCCGTGAGCTGTCTTGATTATCTCTGTACTTGTAATCTGATTTTTTGTTATTCCTGTACTAGAGCACCTAAATCTAGCTGCCCCACAAAATTCTGCAGTCATTCTCCTTCAGGCTAAAGTGAACAACTTCATATTTTACCACATTATACTTATGCTGCCAGATTTTTCCCACTCACTCAACCTATCTTTATTTGTCTGCAACTTTCTTAGTTGTCTTCGTTTTCATTTTACATATTTTCCGACCTATCTTGTGATCTGTGAATTTAGCCACTTTGCCTTCCCTCCCCTTATTTAACTCATTCAAGTGAATTATAAAATGATGAGACTCAGCCCAGAGCCTTGCAGGCTCCACTTATCTCATCCATGTATGCATACTATTTTCAGCCAGCCAATCTGATATCCATGCTAATATATTACCCCCTACACCATGAGCTTTTATTTTCCAACGTCTTTGAATAGGACACCTTACCAAATGCTTTATAGTACATCTCCAGGTATAGTACATCTTCAGGATTCATTCTATCCACAGTGCTGCTTTTAAAAAAGGCTCCCATAAATTGGTTGGACATCATTTCCCTTTAATGAAACTACACCATGATTTTCTGAGTTTTTCTAAATGTGCAACTATCATCTCTTTAATGATCAAGCTAATTGGTCTACAAGTTCCTGCTTTTTGGTTCTCTTCCATCTCGAATAAGCAAATTATATTTACGACTTTCTACACTGATGAAACCTTTCCCAAACCTAGAGAATTTAGGAAAATTGCTACAAACGCATCTAGCGCCTCATTAGCAACAACTTTTGAGACCCTAGGATAAAATCATCTGGACTTGAAGAGACCTGTCAGCCAGCAGTTCCATCGGTTTGCTTCGTCCTACCACCCTTGTGATTGTCATTTCACTAAGTTCTTCTCTCCCTTCCACCTGATTCATATCTATTATTGGGATGCTTATTGTATCTTCAACAGTGAAATCAGAAGCAGAATATTTGCTTATTTGATCTACCTTTTCCTTATTACTACTATTAATGCTATATTTCACTCTCTGTAGAGGACCAACACTCCCTCTACATATTCTTTCCCTTGTTAATACTTGTCAAGACTCTTTCTGTCTGTATTTAAATATCTAGCTGGCTTCATACTCTAATTTCTTGTTCTCATTAATGTTTTAGCCATTCTCTGCTGTTGTATTCTGCCCACTCATCTAGAGCAGTTGTACGTTTTTTTTTTCTTGATTTGATGCTTTCCCTAATCTCTTCAGTTAACCAAAGATTATGCATTCTTCCTTTTGAATTTTTCTTTATAGCACGAATGTGATTTCTTTGCATTGAGAATTCTGGGATGTAAACTTTGATTTATATGAAATATCACTTTGGGTCTGATTTTTGAGTTGTTAATCAGTGGTTTTCTGTGTGTTTGAAGTTAATAATTGCTTTGCAATATTTCTGTAGCCATGGTGATTGTTTTAAAAACAGTTTTTGAGGCCTGGCTTTGGAGTGAATGGGTTTGTGTGCCAACCCTTCTCCAGGGCACTTAGGAGTGGGCATTAAATAGTGACCTTGTTAACAACACCCAGATCTGATGGCATAGTTGACACGTTAAGTGTAATGGTTTTGTTTCCTGTTGTAGAGGAACCCCAAGATATCTACTGGCTTTCCCAATGCCTTTACCTCACTGCCCAGTACCACAGGGCTGCCCATGCGATTCGATCCCGCAAACTTGATAAGGTATGATTTCTTTCCCATTATACAGATTGCTGTGTAATAACATTATAAGACTCTTTAAGAAATTTGTTAAATACAGATAGTCCTCATTTAACATAGTTTTGGTTAATCTCATAATGCCATAACATGATCTTTATATGAACAGGTACATGACCTATTGTTTCAATACATGTACCTGGCTTGTGATAATTCTCAGCGGTGCAGATGAATAAATATGCACCAAAATTCAGCATTCCTGTGCAGGTTTCTATTCAGAGCTGAAAAATGTGTTGCTGGAAAAGCGCAACAGGTCAGGCAGCATCCAAGGAGCAGGAGAATCGACGTTTTGGGCATACGCCCTTCTTCAGGAATGAGGAAGGTGTGCCAAGCAGCCTAAGATAAAAGGTAGGGAGGAGGGACTTGGGGGAGGGGCGTTGGGAATGCGATAGGTGGAAGGAGGTGAGGGTGATAGGCCAGAGAGGGGGTGGGGGCGGAGAGGTCGGGAAGAAGATTGCAGGTCAAGAAGGCGGTGCTGAGTCCGAGCGTTGGGACTGAGATAAGGTGGGGGAAGGGGAAATGAAGCTGGAGAAATCTGATTCATCCCGTGTGGTTGGAGGGTTCCTAAGCGGAAGATGAGGTGCTCTTCCTCCAGGCGTCGTGTTGCCATGGTCTGGCGATGGAGGAGGCCAAGGACCTGCATGTCCTTGGCGGAATGGGAGGGGGAGTTAAAGTGTTCAGCCACGGGGCGGTTGGGTTGGTTGGTGTGGGTGTCCCAGAGGTGTTCTCTGAAATGTTCCACAAGTAGGCGGCCTGTCTCCCCAATGTAGAGGAGGACACATTGGGTGCAGTGGATGCAGTAAATGATGTGTGTGGAGGTGCAGGTGAATTTTTCAGCAACACATTTTTCAGCTCTGATCTCCAGCATCTGCAGTCCTCACTTTCTCCAGGTTTCTATTCATCCAGCTCATTGCGGTTGTTGCCTGTTGGAGTAACATCTCCGCCAATTGTGGCTTGAGCCATGAAAGCGAAGAAGTTGTAGTTAAGAAAAGCAGGAAGTCCGTTCCACTGAGAGTATTAAATTGGATGTGCTATCAGGGTTTAAACATGCCGAGTGAAATGTGGATATTGAAAGAACTTTGCATCTCATTGAGTCAATGAAGAAGATGAATTTGACGTCCTTGCTCCTTCAAAGATTTTAATCACCAAGAGACCAGCAGAAGCATTCAAGTTGGTTAAGTCAACATATGACAATGAAAACCATTACTTCTGCCAAGGACCCTACAGACAAGCTCTGAAATACGATATTAATGCTTTTGATTGGAGCTGGGAGGTAATCTCATGACCCATGTGTAAATCGCATGAAAACTAAAGAAAACATCCGTGCAGAGAATTAGCCACAGGATGACATCATAGCCTTGTAATGAAAATAGGAAAGGTTGCCTGGAATGTCTGTCTTTTGCTGGTGGACTGTGAAATAAGTGGTTGACATGAGACTCCCAGAAATTAGATATATAACTGGTTCTAGAGAGAGAAAAGCTTCTCTCAGTGGACCAATGTACCTACTGATAGGGTGCAAAACTTGACCTACTCTTGGGAAATAAGGCAGGGCAGGTGACTGAGGTGTCAGTAGGGGAGCACTTTGGGGCTAGCGACCATAATTCTATTAGGTTTAAAATAGTGATGGAAAAGGATAGCTCAGATCTAAAAGTTGAAGTTCTAAATTGGAGAAAGGCCAATTTTGATGGTATTAGGCAAGAACTTTCAAAAGCTGATTGGGGGCAGATGTTCGCAGGAAAAGGGGCGACTGGAAAATGGGAAGCCTTCAGAAATGAGATAACGAGAATCCAGAGACAGTATATTCCTGTTAGGGTGAAAGGAAAGGCTGTAGGTATAGGGAATGCTGGATGACTAAAAAAATTGAGGGTTTGGTTAAGAAAAAGAAGGAAGCATATGTCAGATATAGACAGGATAGATCGAGTGAATCCTTAGAAGAGTATAAAAGCAGTAGGAGCATACTTAAGAGGGAAATCAGGAGGGCAAGAAGGGGACATGAGATAGCTTTGGCAAATAGAATTAAGGAGAATCCAAAGGGTCTTTACAAATACATTAAGGACAAAAAGGTAACTAGGGAGAGAATAGGGCTCCTTAAAGGTCAGCAAGGCGGCCTTTGTGTGGAGCCACAGGAGGTGGGGGAGATACTAACCGAGTATTTTGCATCAGTATTTACTATGGAAAAGGATATGGAAGATATAGACTGTAGGGAAATAGATGGCGGCATCTTGAAAAATTTTCATATTACTGAGGAGGAAGAGCTGAATATCTTGAAATGCATAAAAGTGGATAAATCCCCAGTACCTGATCAGGTGTGCCCTCTAACTCTGTGGGAAGCTAGGGAAGTGATTGGGCATCTTGCTGAGATATTTGTATAATCAATAGTCACAGGTGAAGTGCTGGAAGACTGGAAGTTGGCTAACGTGGTGTCACTGTTTAAGAAGGGCGGTAAAGACAGGCCAGGGAACTATAGACCAGTGAGCCTGACGTCGGTGATGGGCAAGTTGTTGGGGGCATCCTGACAGACAGGATGTATATGTATTTGGAAAGGCAAGGACTGATTACGGATAGTCAACATGGCTTTGTGCGTGGGAAATCATGTCTCACAAACTTGATTGAGTTTTTTGTTCAAAGAGGATTGATGAGGGCAGAGCAGTAGACGTGATCTTTCTGGAGTTCAGTAAGGTGTTCGACAAGGTACCCCTGGGCAACTGGTTAGCAAGGTTATTTCTCCTGGAATACAGGGAGAACTAGCCATGTGGATACAGAACTGACTCAAAAGTAGAAAACAGCTGGTGGAGGGTTGTTTTTCAGACTGGAGGCCTGTGACCAGTGGAGTGCCACAAGGAGCTGTGTTGGGTCACTGCTTTTTGCCATTTACATCAATGATTTGGATGTGAGCATAAAAGGTATAGTCAGTAAGTTCGCAGATGACATCAAAATTGGAGGTATAGTGGACAGTAAAGAAGGTTACCTCCGATTACAACAGGATCTTGATGGACCAATGGGCTGAGAAGTGGCAGATGGAGTTTAATTCAGATAAATGCAAGGTGCTGCATTTTGGGAAAGCAAATCTTAGCAGGACTTATACACTTAATGTTAAGGTCCTAGGGAATGTTGTTGAACAGAGAGACCTTGGAGTGCAGGTTCATAGCTCCTTGAAAGTGGAGTCGCAGGTAGATAGGGTAGTGAAGAAGGTGTTTGGTATGCTTTCCTTTATTGGTCAGAGTATTGAGTACAGGAGTTGGGAGGTCATGTTGCGGCTGTACAGGACTTTGGTTAGGCCACTGTTGGAATATTGCGTGCAGTTCTGGTCTCCTTCCTATCGGAAGGATGTTGTGAAACTTGAAAGGGTTCAGAAAAGATTTACAAGGATATTGCCAGGGTTGGAGGGTTTGAGCTATAGGGAGAGGCTGAACAGGCTGGGGCTGTTTTCTCTGGAGCATCGGAAGCTGAGGGGTGACCTTATAGAGGTTTACAAAATCGTGAGGGGCATGGATAGGATAAATAGACAAAGTCTTTTTCTTGGGGTGGGGAACTCCAGAACTAGAGGGCATAGGTTTAGGGTTAGAGGGGAAAGATATAAAAGAGACCTAAGGGGCAACTTTTTCACACAGAGGGTGATACGTGTATGGAATGAGCTGCCAGGGGAAGTGGTGGAAGCTGGTACAATTGCAACATTTAAAAGGCATTTGGATGGGTATATGAATAGGAAGGGTTTGGAGGGATATGGGCCGGGTGCTAGCAGGTGGGACCAGATTGGGTTGGATATCTGGTTGACATGGACAAGTTGGACTGAAGGGTCTATTTCCGTGCTGTAAGTCTCTATGATTCTATGACGAGTGCTGGCTTCAGGCTAACATCTTGTTTAGCTTGAGGTATCAGACATTGGAGACCTCTTTAAAGTGATCCTCATTAGATTCTGCCTGACAATCTGGCTAGCTCAAGTGACTGATAGGAAACTGAAGAAATGACCACTTGCAGCCATGGAGATGTTTCATCCAACTGTTTATCCGATGTAGGACCAGAAATCCCTGTTACAAATTGTCGGTCTTCTCCATTTATTTAGATTACGTACTATTTCTAAACTGTTGTTTTAAAAAAGTTGAACTACTTGTCTTGCTCACTTCTACTCCTCCACACCACCACAACTCCCCAACACGCTGTCACCAGCATAAAAATCACATTTTCCTTGCTCTTTCCAAACAAGGATCACTGGAGTTGAAACATAGTTCTGCTTCCTCCAGCAATTTTTCCTTTATTCACTGAGCACAGTGGCTCAGTGGTCAGCACTGCTGCCTCACAGCACCAGGGTCCCAGGTTCGATTCCAGCCTCCGGTGACTGTCTGTGTGGAGCTTGCACATTCGCCCCATGTCTGTGTGGGTTTCCTCTGGGTGCTCCGGTTTCCTCCCACAGTCCAAAGATGTGCAGGTCAGATGAATTGGCCATACTAAATTGCCCGTAATGTTAGGTGCATTCGTCAGAGGGAAATGGGTCTGGGTGGGTTACCCCTCGAAGGTTCGGTGTGGACTGGTTGGGCCGAAGGGCCTGTTTCCACACTTTAGGGAATCTAATCAAATTCCATCTGAACTGGGCTGCTTCTCACATTAACAGCATATTCTAATCCTTAACAAAAACAGAAATTGCTGGAAAAGCTCAGCAGATCTGGCAGCATCTGTGGACGGAGACCAGAGTTAACGATCCTTACACTTCTGAAGAAGGGTCACTGGACCCGAAATGTTAACTCTGATTTCTCTCCACAGCTGCTGCCAGACCTGTTGAGTTTTTCCAGCAAGTTCAGTTTTTGTTTCTGATTTTCAACATCTGCAGGTCTTTTGTTTTTTTTATTCTAATCCTTTCCCCTTTGTTTCTATCTAGCTTTTTCTTAAATGTATATTTACCATTCAAGTTAACTACTCCCTATGGTAGTGAGTTCCACATTCTTGCCCTGCTCTGGGTAGAGCGAGTTTGTTCCAATTTCCCTGTCGAACTTATCAGTCACTGTCTTATATTTGTGGCCCTCATTCTCAACTTGCCTCATGTGGAAGCATCTTCCCTATGTTCACTTCATTGAGTGCTGTCAGAACTTTTTAAAGTCCTTTATTAGGTGAAAACCAGGAATTGACTGCTGGTCCACTGGACAGCTTCTCCATTCACAATATTCAGGAAAATACTGTGGCAGGTGATACAGTAAGTGACTTGTCTTCTGACCTCTCCACAGATCTATGGAGCCTGTCGATACCTTGCTGCCCAGTGTCACGTGAGTAAAATTAATTATAATGCCTTTGTTTAAACTTCCTTAAAAGGTGAGGTTATTTTATGACTATTCTTTAAATCTTTATTTTCTAGTGTCTTTATTGTGATATACAAATGACATTCACTGAAACAAAAAGACACAAATATTTGATTTGGAACTTGAACTTACTACTAAGCCTTTCCTTACTTCCCTTACCCTACCTTGCTTAGTTATATTGCCTTATTAATTTGGCCCTGAGTTTCACTTATTTGTCGTTTCTCAGTTAATCTCTTCTTCCAAAAAAATACTTTTTAAAATCACAATTCAGTAACCTGATGATGTCACTTTGATTTTTCCCCAGTTAGCATGGGACCTTTTTTTATGTTTAAGCTGTGAGAAAATACAAGTTGTTGAACTGGCTTTAAAGAAAAGAGATTAGATTAGATTCCCTACAGTGTGGAAACAGGCCTTCGGCCCAACAAGTCCACTCCGACCCTCTAAAGAGTGACCCACCCAGGTCCATTCCTCTATCCTATATTCACCCCTGACACTATGGGAAATTAAACATGGCCAATTCACCTGACCTCCACATCTTTGGACTGTGGAAGGAAACCAGAGCACCCGGAGGAAACCCATGGGGGAGAATGTGCAAACTCCACACAGACAGTCACCCGAGGCTGGAATCGAACTCGGGGCCCCTGGTGCTGTGAGGCAGCAGTGCTAACCACTGAGCACCGTGCTGCAAAAGGTTGAGATTGTGCTGGGAAAGTTGGCTGTAGACAGGAAATACTAAATTAATTTTCTTGCTGTGTAAACGAACAGAATTATAATTGGGGTGCTTGGAGTCATGTCCCTCTTTACACCACTGGGTGGATCGGAGTATCTGAAATAACATACAGCCGTGAGGCTTTCAATGGTGTTAAGCAAATTGGCCCCCTCTTGTGGCACTTTAGTGAGGTACATCAGTAGAACTGTGGAGCCCAGTTGAATAGTATTATCCACTTGACACATCTTGTACCTGATGGTTATCGCTCACATAAAGAGTGTTTGATGATAATGAAACTAAGTTACACTTCCAGAACTTGCAAGTATGCGTTAGGCTAATCCTGACACAGAAGAAATATTTTTGAATGAAGCTGTCGTTGCCAGAACTTTTGCTTACTTATTAACAAAGGATTCCTGTTGTGTGGAATTTTCAAAAAGGAGCTTTTTTATTGTAGAATAAGTTCAAACACCAGGCAGTATACTTGGGTATTTATTTAAATGTCAGTCCTGGTTCTGAGGCAGAAGTATGTAGGTTTAAGTCCCACTCCAAAATGAAGGTGACAAAAGCCCCAGTATCTTCCAAAAAATGAATGTCTGACAGTGCAGAATCTAAATTGGTCACAAATGTATACCTGTATCACAATATTAACCTTTGATTGCTGCCTTTAAATCTTTTGTTTCCTTCTGTTTTTCTGTCCCAAAAGTATGCAGCCAAGGAATATCAGCAAGCTCTTGACATTTTGGATATGCAAGAACCAATTAACAAGATCATACTGGAGAAGAATGCTAAAGCTGACAAGATCAAAGAAGCCTCCATTGATTGGGGATTGTCTCCTGCTGCAGTGAGTCACATGATTCAACTGCAACCTATTCTGTACAGCAGGAAACATATAATCTCCTGCTTTTTGTCTTTATTGTCCTCCCCACTTAAAGAGGGCACACACTCCTTGCAGTTCTGTGACTTTATCTAATGTTTTTGAGTCCCTATCCTGTGTTTGTTTCAAGCTTCAGTCTCTTATGTGGTGAACTTACTGTGCTCAATCATGGTGCTGCAGCTGGCTTTGGAACCCTTGGGGGAGTTGGTAAAGTGATAAACTGGTTGCCATTCCTGCATTGTCCAGTAACTCCTGACATATGTTTGCAGGCAGACTGCTCCACCTATGGGTGTACCAGTGTCTTTGACAGGTTCATTGTGCTGTATGCTTCTGATTACAGATTTGAAGGTATAGATAGCTTCCCTTATTGCTTATGCACTCTGTTGCTACTAGCGAACTCTCCACCAGCATCTCCAGATCAATATATCCAGATCCATATTGCCATCTAGTTTATTTGACCGTTGACCAATTTCATTACCTTTTACTTTTCCTCGCGTTAGTGCCAATTTACACATCAGCTTCTGCTTGTTCACATCCTGTGCTATGACATTTGACTGCTGCCTTGAATTTCATTCCCCTCCACACTCCAATTAAATAGTTCTGATCTGGCCTCAACCCCAAATGTTGAAAAGATTCCAAGGTTGTGAACTGAGCGATGTTAATTGCTGAAGCTCCATTCGTGATCTGGAACTTGCATTACTGTTGGAGGCATTGGTATTCATAATGTTTGTTTTGATAACTATTTAATTATTTGAATATAAATTGAATGTTCACTCAGGCTTTTTACTAAGGGTGGTGGTCTTTTTGGACCACTGGAGTCCAGGGTTATAGATCACCTACAGTGTTATTAGAAAGAGAACTCCAGGATCATTGAAAGAACAATTACATAATTCCAATTCAGGGTGCTTTGAGCGCAGAGGGTAACTTGTGGCGGTGTGTATGTGTGTTCTCAGGCACCTGCTACCTTTGTCATCCTAGATGTTTGGAAGGAGCTGTGTAACTTGACATAGTGTATTAATTGAGTCAGGAGCCATCTGTGTTTAAATACTGAAGGATGTAGGAGTAGACCAAAAGTAAAATTGATAGTCAGACATGCAACTATGCAATAAATGACTCCAAAGTTTGTCAGTGAAAATCTACATTTAAATTCAAGTATTTGAGATAATGAGCTACCAATTAATTTGATGAAAATAAAATATCAAGAGGATATTTGATCTCTAACAGTAACATTTTTGCTAAGCTACAAATTTGATTTAAACTCCAAGTTGCATTATGCAAAATTCCTCGAGCTGGTAAGCTGAAGATTGAAGTGCACTGATCATCTTTTATGGTTTCCAGTTAAAGCATTGCAAGTTAATTTTACAGCCTTAATTATTCCATACACTGAGACTATCTTACTGCTTCCCAAGTTGATATATTAGTTGTCACGTACATGCGGGGACACAGTCTTAGAATGGGGTGGCTCAGTGGTTAGCACTGCAGCCTCATAGCGCCAGGGACCTGGGTTTGATTCCCACCTCGGGTGACTGTCTGTGTGGAGTTTGCACATTCTCCCCGTATCCTCCCACAGTCCAAAGATGTGCGGGTCAGGTAAATTGGCCATGCTAAATTGCCCGTAGTGTTAGATGCATTAGTTGGAGGGAAATGGGTCTGGGTGGGTTGCTCTTTGGAGGGTCAGTGTGGTTTGGTTGGGCCGAAGGGCCTGTTTCCATACTGTAGGGAATCTAATCTACATGAGGTGGGTACTCACTAAAGTGCATACCTTCACACACTGGGTTAACTCAATTCTTTCAATTATGCAGCTCTTCCTTAATACTTTTTTCTGCATGGTTAATCCTCGATTATTACAAAGCTAAAAACAATTATAATACTTGTTATTTGCATGTTCGTGTTGTTCCAATTATAATTTAAAAGCAAATTGTGCTACTGATAGTGAAAAGCACCTGATATGAAGGTGGTTAGGTTTGAAATGCATTCACTGACCTTTTTGTAGAATAATATTGATGATGTTTTAACCTGCTGGAATGTTTCCTGTTAGATCAAGAGCTCTATTTGCCTTTTGCGAGGGAAGATCTACGATGCTATGGATAACCGACCCCTGGCTACAAACAGCTACAGAGAAGCATTGAAGCTTGATGTGTGTTGCTTTGAAGCATTTGATCTATTGACATCACACCACATGCTGACAGCGCAGGAAGGTTCGAGTGCCAGTGACTTTTCTGAAGTTTGCTTCGGTTATTGAAACCCGCTGCGGTCAGATATTGAGTTAGTGCAAAGTTTACTTCATTCAGATATTTGTCATAAATTTTGCACTGTGATTGGACTCTTAAAATTTCACAAAGAATATCAACTGATCGAAGGCTTTCTCAGTGTCTTGCCCGATACTATGGGACTACTTAGAGAAATAGCTCAGCTAATTTTATTACAGACACAATTTTGGCCAACATTAATTACAAAGTGCTTACAACACAGGAGCTGGCCATTCAGTTCAGCTGATCAGTGCTGGTGTCCATGCTCCACATGAACCTCATCCCACCATTCTTCATCTCGCCCTACCAGGAAATCCTTTTATTTCTTTCTCCTCTGTGTTTACCTAGTTATTTTGAAAATGTGTCCAAGAGTGGGACATGCTGAAGTGACTGCTGTCTCTCTAGGCGAAGAATGTGCATTTAGCTGATCATCAGTGGGGTAAATGCATGTTTTTCCAATTAACAAGTTAGGATAATCAAATGGCTGAAATGATTCAAGGCACATGAATTAATTAAATATTTAATTACAAAGCAGTTTTCTCTGCATGATAAATGCAGTAAGAGTCAACTATGCTCAAATACAAGAGGCAAATTCAAGAGATTGTGGTGCTATCCTTGTTGGGTAGGAGTTCCCGGTCAGACCTGGGATTATACTTCACCCATTCTGCAAATCCATGCTCTTGAACGTACAGGCTCTGATCCCCATGCGATTCAAGAGGCCACTTCTCTATTGCTCTCTGCTGTCGAGATTCCACTGTGGGACCTTCCTAAGAGATTCTTTTGCTCTAGACAGGCTGAAGCTTGAATCTTAAAAGCTTTTGTATCAGCTAACTCCTAGATAGTCAATACAGAATCAAATGGAAGAGTAGTTGTTGTTTGGAGGTCCATCTTTATTGTTCATCTATGTAAACAAAAGCTTGTATGTGAATAAATACCAGACTTCAGCGTCCTATCCCTCACCATCTGGCAACCTCGTGAGTAAAAATATGTTGAGTCAAAAAGCAATCAACTATTAAGAGAATGGCCAATGCAATGATGAGGGATGTGTTAGAGCTGATTTGGTATTTGAGATGATCACATCTGAAACTTTCTCTACAGAAAAGGAACTCCTTGAGTCATTGCCATTCAATAAACAATGCACGGAAGAAGAACGTGATTTGTTGTACTTTCTATACAAAAATAAATTGAAAAAGGTAAATGCACTTTTTTTTATATTCGTCAGATTTTTATGGAAAAATTATATTCTTTGTATATTTGAGTTGTTTTTAACTTATAAAATAACAATTAACCTTGGCAGGTGAATTGTAGTCAAAACATTGAGGTATTAGGGCTAGGGCACCCAAGGATAATGTGAGGTACATTTTAAAGTTATATATTCAGTTTGTCTTTTTATATTTATATTTCTATTTTAAATTCTTGTCTCAATATCTTGGAAAGGCGTGAACACACGTTTGATTTTGTAGTTACACCCTTTGGCCAGTAGAGTTGCTGCTGTGCCATCTCTGGCAGGAGTGGTGATTACAGCACAACAACAACTTGGAATTCATATGACATTAAAATACATTTGAACGCTCTTCACAGAGACATGATCAGACAAAAAGGAAAAAACATTGAGCTGAAGATGGAGGTATTGTGGAATCCAAATGTTCGATTAAAGAATGTTTTAAAAGAGCACAGGGAGAGGGTGAGATTTAGGAGGAGAATTCTAGGGCACGAAGCTGAGATGGCTGAAAGTGTCAATAATGGTGAAGCGTAGAGAGTGTATGTATGAATTGCCAGAGAAAGTGGTGGAAGTTGGGATGATTACAACATTTAAAAGGATGGGTATGTGAATAGGAAGGGTTTAGAGGGCTATGGGCCAAACACTGGCAAATGGGACTAGATTAATTGAGGATATTTGGTCGGCATAGTCAAGTTGAACCAAAGGGTCTGTTTCTGTTATATATAACTCTATAAATCTGTGGAAGGCCATGAATGGACTTAACTACCATTTTAAATTGGAGAGTGTGAGGGACTAAGTGTGAAAGTAGGTCAGCAAGCTAGGGGCGATTAGTGAGTAGTTGCTTGGTACTTGCTGCATGAGACATTTATCTTCACTAGCCCTGGATGATAATATCCCAAGACACATCAGGTTCTCTGTGTATGCTAATTGTACCTTGTTGTTCCCCTTGCAACCATAACCACCACCACCACCCCCCCCCCCCCTCCGTATTGTCTCTGTGCAGTTTTGATTGCTTGATCAGCATCCAGTCTTCATGAGCCAGAATTTGCATTAGCTGAAGGTTGGGAAAACTAATGCTTCAGACCCTTCCAAAGATTCTGCACCCTTTCCACTGATTCCCTTTCCCAGTTTAACCTTGGCCTGCACCAGATGAACTGCAGCCTCTGCATTCTTAATAATCAGAAGCAGCTTCCATTCCCAACACATAGTTTCATATCAGTTTCCTCTCTCATACCTTGTCTTTCACAAGCTGAGTTCTTCAAATATCATTCTTTATTTTACACTCTGCCAATTTTCCTTTTGTTCCAACAGTACAATAAACCAAGTGAGACAGTAATTCCTGAGTCAATAGATGGGCTTCAGGATAACCTGGATGTTGTAGTGTCTGTTGCAGAGAGGAATTACTACAACTGTGATTTTAAAACATGCTACAAGCTCACTTCGATGTAAGTACAGCCTGCATGTCATAAAATCAATTACAACCAATTTATCACTTTTTTTTTTAAGTTTAATCATTGTTGTAATGTGGGCTATGTGAAAGCCAAATGTGGATAGTAGGATCCTACAAAGAGCAATCTGATGTTAACCAGATAATCTGCTTCTGGTTATTTTGGTTGAGGGATAAATACTGACCAAGAGAGAGACATGGAGCTGTACAGCATGGACACAAATCCTTCGGTCCAACCAGCCCATGCTGAATATAATCCCAAACTAACCTTGTCCCAGATGCCTGCTTCTGGCCCATGTCCCTCCAAACCTTTCCTTTTCATGTACTTATCCAAATGTCTTTTTAATATTGTATTTGCGCCCCCATCCATCATTTCCTCAAGAAGTTCATTCCACGTGCGAACTATTCACTGTGTAAAGAAAATTTTTAAATTGCTCCCCTCTCTCTTTAAAAATGTGCCCTCTAATCTTGAAATCTTCCATCCTAAGGAAAAGGCAACTATCATTAACCACAACTGTACCATTCAGCCTCGTACTCTAGGTGAAAAAAGTCTCAGCCTATCGAAGCTTTCTTTTTAATGATACTAGAGAACATCCTTTTTCTTTAAAATAGTACTTCCTCTTGAGAAAACAAGAAGAATTTTTTATGTCTCATTTGAAAGACAGCATCTCGAACGGTGCAGCATCTCCCAAGTATTGCACTGGAGTGTTGGCTGGATTGCAACCAAACCAGAAGTTTACAACCTTCTAACCAAGAAGTGAGAGAATTACCCGTTGAGCAACAGCTCACCCCCAGCTTCACTGACGCAACATAATATCCATGATAATTTAAAAAGCAATTGTTTACATGCAGAGGTAATTTCAGAAGAACAGATGTAACATTTCATTATGTTTCTTGCTAGGGTGATGAATAAAGATCCTTATCATGCAGTTCTCCTTCCAGTGCACATTGGAACATTGGTGGAATTGAACAAAGCAAATGGTAGGAATTGAATCACCTCTTTTGTTCTGACATTTGTTTCTTTTCCATAATTTGACTTGAATTGATCTCAAAATTCCTATCTAAAGATCTGGCAGTTTTGTCCACACCCAGGTCTGCAACTAGCCCCTCCTAGTTTCGCCCTGTTTCAGCATTTGTATAAGAGCCTTTAGTTGCTTCAGCTCATTAGACTTCCCTCCATTTCTACGCCTCCTTGTTGACAATTCCTGTTGAACATTGGATTTTCTTTTAAATGATGTTTGAATGTTCTGACCATATAGATTCTGACTGTGTTTCCCTGTAATTTTTCTCATTGGTTTTCCTTTTTTTTAAAAGAAAGTGCTTGCCTATTTGGGTGGTACATGGTCAGCACTGCTGCTCCCAGCCACGGATCCAGGTTCGATTACAGCTTAGGGTGGAGTTTGCATGTTCTCCCCGTGTCTGCATGGGTTTCCACTGGGTGCTCCAGTTTTCCCCAACAGTCCAGAGATGTACCAGTTAGATAGAATGGCCATACTAAATTGCCCTGTGTTAGCCATGGTAAATGCAATGTTACAGAGATAGGTAGGTCTGGGTGGATGCCCTTTGGGGAGTCAGCGTGGATTCAATGAGCTGAGTGGCCTCTTTCCACACTTTAGGGATTTTATGTTTCAATGCTTAATCTTTTGATTTCCAGTTTTCTCCTTGACTTTCAGAATTGTTCTACCTTGCGCACAAGTTGGTGGATTTATATCCCAATAATCCAGTAAGTAATTGGAATTATTACCAATCATCGTTTTTTTAATTTCTACTTTCTCCTTTACGAGTTTTCATCTCCCATGAAGCTACTGACTCACTCCTGGAAAATAGTTTTCAAAGGCTGTGTGCAAGATGACCATTTGTATCTTCATAATCTCAGCAAACATTTGACTACCAAATGCATTACATGGGAGCTGAAAACTGGATTCATTGTTCTATGCTATGTTAAGCTATGTTGTGCGCAGCCCTCCAGTCACAAAGACTTTATGATACAGTGCAATACTCAGGCAATGCTACAAAAACTTTGGCCTTGTTATCTGATTTTTGCAAGTTTTAATTCTGACCGTAGAGCCACAGGCCAATAATTAAGGGAGGCGATACTCCAGTACTCCAGCAGAACAATTAAGCACCATTACGAAAGTAGTATGGGGCTAAAGGCAGATAAGTCCCCTGGCCCTGAAGGCTTCCATCCTGGGATCCCAAAAGAAGAAGCTTACGAGATAGTGAATGCCTTAGTTGTGATTTTCCAAAAATTGTTCAATTCTGACGAAGTGCCAGAGGATTGGAAAACTGCTAATGTGGCACCCTTATTCAACAAGGGAGAGAGGTAAAAAGCGGATAACTATAGGCTGATTGGCTTAACATCTATTGGAATCAATGATTAAGGAAGTAATAGCAGAACATTTAGAAAATCATAATGTAATCAAGCAGAGTCAGCATGGCTTCCTGAAAGGGAAATCATGTCAAACTAATTCATTAGAGTTTTTTGAGGAAGTCTCAAACAGAATGGGTAGAGGGGAAGCAGTGGATGTGTTGTATTTTGACTTCCTGAAGATGATCAATAACCTATCTCACAAAAAGACATGTCATATGTTTAGAGGCCATGGTGTTGGTAGTATGTTAGCATGGATAGAAAACTAGCTAATAGGCAGGAAACTGCAAGTGGGTGTAAGGAGTTCTTTTTTCAGGTATGACAATATTATGGACTTAAGAGGTGTATTCTGTCCTTTTCTATGAAGAAAGGTTGAGAAAGAGGTCACATGCAGTCTGCTCTAAGCCAATAAACAGCTTGCGAGGCCTTGTTTTAAAAAAAAGTTTCGAACAATAGGAACAGCCTGAATAGGCAGGGACAAGCTCCCACAGAACCAGGATTTTGATTTTAACTTTCTGCAGTGACTGGAGTCTTGAAGCTGGATGTGGAAGCTCTTATTCCCCTCTCTGTTATAGCTAAAAGCTGGCATTCTCTTGCTGCTAGAATTGCATGTGAGACAATCTATTTTACTGAATTTGCTTTTGCCAAGGGTGTGATTGTGGGATGTTGCTGTATTGGAACAATTAATTAGTAGTTAATATATATTATTTTGTTAAGCATTTCAATAGAGTTACAATCAAGCCAATTCTTTTATTATTTTTATGTTGTATTTTAACTGTAGTGTAAGAATAGTGTGTTTTGCTTAAAGTTGAGTCGTTTGACCCATCAAGTTGCATCTGGAATGCACCACCTTACACTTATCTTTTGAAATACGAAAACATGAGGATTTAGGCTCTCTCAACATATTTTGAGGGGATTTGGTCTATTCCATGACACAGGTTGGCAACCTATGACCAGTGTGTTCCACAGGCATCAATTCTGGGACTGCAGTTGTCTATTATATATGTTAGTGACTTGGAGGAAGAAAGCCAATGTATTGTATCCAAATTCGCAAACAACGTAAAAGTAGGTGGAAAGGCCGGTTGTGAGAAGGATACAAGCAGCCTACAGAGAGATGCTAGTAGGTTAAGTAAGTGGGCAAGGAGGTGGCAAATTGAGTATAATGTGGGAAAATGCAACGTTGTTCATTTTGCAAAAGAAAATAAAATATTGCTTTAAATAGCGAAAAACCAGCAAATTGCTACACACAGAGACTTGGGGAGCACTTGTGCATGAAACACAAAGCTAGCACACAGGTGAAGCAGATGATCAAAAATGCTAATGAAGGCGGGTTGGAGTATAAGAGTACAGCTAGGGAAGACTTGCTGCAACTGTACAAGGTGCTGGTGAGACTGCATCTGGAGTGCTGTGACCAGTTTTGTTCCCCTTATTTAGGGAAAGATATCATTTCATTGGAGGCAGTTCAGAGAATGTTCACTAGTTTGATCTTTGATATGGAGGGATTTTCTTATGAGCAAAAGGTAAACAGATGGGGACTCTACTCACTGGATTTTAGAAGGAGTGGTGGTCTCATTGAAACATGTAGGATTTTTAATGGGCTTGAGAGGATGTATCCCGTCATAGGAAAGTCTAGGACCTGTGGGCATAGTCTCAAAATAAAGGGCTGCCGATGAAAACTGAAATGAGGAGAAATTTGTTCTGTCCAGTGGGTTGATAGTCTTTAGAGCTCTTTACCACAGAGAAGGCAGGGTCCTTGTATATATTTAAAGCTGAGATAGATTCTTGATCAGCAGGGAAATCGAGGGTTATGGGGAAAGGGCAGGAAAGTGGACGGGAAAATTGTCAAGTCATGATCCTATTGAATGGCGTAGCAGGTTCAAGGGGCCAAATTACCTACCCTTGTTCCTATTTCTTAGAGTCGTACTGAGGTCATTTGAGCTCTTTTTTTGTTTTTATCCAAACTTTGGTGGAATCACATAGCATGCTTTTTCAGTTACATAGAAAGAGAAATCGTGGTTGATATTCCTCAAGATCCCGACAGAAGAGCCAGCTCCTATCCATGTGACCTGTGTGATATTATCGAACAGCACCATGTGCTCAGAATCAGCACAGCTATGTTTTAACAGCACTACACGAATGCATTTCTCCTCGAAATTACAGCCAAGTAACAGAACTTTCAGCAAAACTGAGCCATGCTGATGTTTACTCTGTACAAACCTCTTCCCACTTTATTTCATCTCACCTTGTCAATATAATCCATTCCTTTCTCTATTATGTGTTTATCCTGCTTCCCTTTAAATATATGTGCTGTATGCTTCAACTTCTCCCTGTGATAGCAATTTCCACATGCTCACCATTGTTTGAGTAAGTACTGCACTTTGTGTATAATTTGTTGAAATAAAGATACCTCATACTGATGGTTGTGATTTATTCTCAGGTGTCTTGGTTTGCTGTGGGCTGTTATTACCTTATGGTTGGCCACAAGAACGAACATGCTAGGCGTTATCTCAGGTGAGAACATTACCAGTGTGTTACCTGGAGGACTCAATAGCTTACTGCGATGTTGGTGCTTTGCAAAAATCTATTTCTCCTACTTTTTATCCTTGTTTTCAATGTTGTTAAAAAATATCTGCATGAAATCAGGAAATACTTCAGACAGATGATATGGACTAGGCCAGACCACTCAAAACATTCTTAAGCAGGCAACCCAGACCATATCTTTGCTATTTGTTTTGGTAAGTGTACAGTGAAAATTTCCGGAATAAGTTAGCAAGGTTGACGACTAAGTTTTAAAACAGACAGAAATTTATTCACAACATTACACAATGAAACACAAAGAACAGAATAAAGAACTTCTTCAGAACACAGTCTATCCAAACTAGACTTAATTATGCTGTTCTGAATGTACATAACAGTTCCGATAAGCAAACTCCCTTAAAACACTGTAAAAAAAAAAAAAAAATTGGAACAGATGCTTACAGGTTGAAGTGAGAAAGATAGAGAGCATGTTTTCACATAGCTCACTGTTGAATTCCTAACTAGTTCTGGACTGAACTGCTCAGCTAGAGAGCTGACCACTCCCCTTTCATTATACAGGTTACTTCTAAAACATGACCACTTTGGCCTGAAGTCTCATCTGTTTGCATATAAACTAAAAGGCCCCTCGATACCCTTTAATTTCTGTACCAGACCAGTCTAATTGGCACCGGGAGATGTTTACAAACCCTCTGGAAAAAAAAACAAGGACACAGTATCTTTGAGAAAAGGATCAGCTTTTAGAAAACAAGGGACCAGCTTTATGACACCTCTCCCCCCCCTTTTAAAAAAAAAGAACCATCAGTACCAAAAGATGGTTTCATTTTTAAAACTCTTCAAAACCTCAGTTCGTAGTGTAACACACATATACTCTGTACTGACTATAGACATGCAAACGTGCATAACCACATGCAAATTCAGGCCGCGGCGTACCCACCACCGAACACCTCCGTATCTCATTTGAGTCTTGGCAATCATGTTTTCGCGACCTGCCACCTACACAAATGTCAAACTGGCTGCAACAACAAGCTCCATCTAAACAGTCTGACATTTTTGTCCTTAAATTTTCCCACAAATGTCAGTGGGTTATGATCAGTGTATACGATTGTCTCAGATGCATTGCTGGTAATACAAACATTGTAATACTAACACCAAGCTTAAAGTCTCTATCTCCACCCTTGAATATTTCTGTTGATGAATGTTCAACTTCCTGGAAAAATACCCGATGGGTCTTTTATTCTCTCTTCATCCTCCTGCAGGAGCACCATACCCACATCACTGGCATTGATAGCTACCTAGAAAGGCTTTGTGTAATCTGGTGTGGCTAATACTGGGGCCGTCACTAACAGTGTTTAGGCTGTCAAATGCCTTTTGACAGTCCACTGTCCACTGAAACGTCTTGCCCTTTTTTAACAATTTGGTACATGGAGCAGCCACGCTGCTAAAGTTTGGCACAAACTTTCGGTAAAAGCTACTCAGTCCCAGGAACCATAGTACCGCTTTTTTGTCGACAGTGTGGAAAATTCCCCAATTACTTTCGTTTTTGCACCTCGTGGGGCCACTTGTTGATGTCCAATAATATGGCCCAGGAAGGTGACTTGGGCTTTGGCAAATTCACTTTTAGCTAAGCTTACAACCAAGCCTGCCTTCCAAAGTCGATCAAACAAGTCCAATAAATGCTATAACTGTTCCTTCCTTGAGTGACTAAAAATTACCAGATCATCAATATTCACCATTAAGTTGGGTAATCCGGCAATGATCTTATTAGTCAGTCTCTGAAAAGTGACTAGAGTGTCTTTCATACCAAATGGCATGATTTTGAATTGATATAGTCCATTTGGCTTTATGAAAGCCAAAGTGACTTTTGCTCTCTCTGACAGAGGTGCGTGCCAGTAGCATCTGAGCAAGTCCAACTTAGAAATATAAGTTGGTTGTCCCATTTTTTTGACACAGTCCTCCAACCGTGGAATTGCATACGCATCAGTCTTTGTAACGGCATTGACTTTGCGATAGTCCAAACATAACCATTGGGTACCACCTGGCTTTGGCACTATATCTATGGGTGAGCTTCAGTCACTGTCATTTACTTCGAACTTGGAGCATGCGCTCTATCTCCTTCTGAACCTATGCCAACTTTAGAGGATTATGCCTAAAAGGATGTTGCTTAATAGGAACAGCATCTCCTATCTCGACATCATGCATGATTAGGTGAGTATTTCCCAGTATATTTCCGGATATTTCCCCATGTGATAATAATGCTTTCGGGTCATTTTGATTTTCTTGTGGAAGGTAACTCAATAATTTATCCCAATTTTTGACAACTTCTTCATTGTCCAATTTGATTTGAGGAATGTCTAAGTCAGAATCCTCTGAACTTGGTTCTTCCTTCTGTGCTGTAATCATTAACACCTTCTCCTCTTGCTTTCCTTCCCTATCAAAATACCTTTTGAGCATGTTCACATGACGCACTCTGTGAGATTTCTTCCTGTCTGGAGTTCTTATCAAGTAGTTCATCTCACTGAATTTCCTCTCGATTTGATAAAGTTCACTAAACCTTGCTTTTAAAGGCTCACCTGTCACTGGAAGTAACACCAATACCTTATCCCCAAATGCAAAAGTGCGAATTTGTGATTTCTTATACACTCCCTGTTTCATTGTATGCTGTGATACTTTTAAATAATGTCTAGCCAACCATCTAGCTCTATTTAATCATTCTCTAAACTTTGACACATAGTCCAAATGGGTGGTCTCTGAATTCTGACTTATTAATTTCTCCTTAATCAATTTTAACGGTCTTCTTACTTCATGCCCAAAAATTAATTCAAATGGACGGAAGTTAGTTGATCCATTCAGTGCATCTCTGATCACCAGAAGTACAAACAGAACTTTGTTATCCCAATCATCTGGATAATCCTGACCATAAGCCTCTACATGGTCTTTAGTGTTTGATGCCATCTCTCTAGCACTCCCTACGATTCCAAGTGGTACGCAGTAGATTTGAATTGCTTTATTCCCAAGTTATCCATAACCTCCTTGAATAGTTTGGATGTGAAGTTTTATCCTTGATCTGATTTTATGTGGATAGTCAGTATCTAGTAAAACATTTAAGTAATTCTTCTACAACCCTTTTAGCTGTGATGTTGCATAATGGGATTGCCTCTAGAAATCTAGTCAACACATCCATTATTGTTAATAAATTCCCACTTTTTCTTTGAGGTAGGGGACTTATGCAATCAATTAGGACTCTAGTGAATGGTTCCTCAAATGCTGGAATAGGTATTAAAGGTGCAGGTTTTATTACTGCCTGTAGTTTTCCAATTAGCTGACATGTATGACACGTCTGGCAAAATTCAACTACAGGGAGAAGGTGAGGTCTGCAGATGCTGGAGATCAGAGCTGAAAATGTGTTGCTGGAGAAGCGCAGCAGGTCAGGCAGCATCCAGGGAACGGGAGAATCGACGTTTCGGGCATAAGCCCTTCTAGGGCTTATGCCCAAAACGTCGATTCTCCCGTTCCCTGGATGCTGCCTGACCTGCTGCGCCTATCCAGCAACACATTTTCAGCAAAATTCAACTACATCCTTGTGTGGTCCAGGCCAGTAAAAATGTCTTTGTATTTTAGCCTGTGTTTTCTTCACGCCTAAATGACCTCCAATAGATAGCTCATGCGCCACTCGCAGCACCTCCTTTCTATACTCTACTGGCAAAACAATTTGATGAATCTCTGCCCATTTCTCATCTGCTTGAACGTGTGATGGTCTCCATTTCCTCATTAAGGTATCACTTGTTAATTAATAACATAGGGATGCATTCACTCTCCTCTGTAAATGCCTTTTGATACAACTGTTTTAACTCCTCATCTTTCTGCTGTAACTCGATAAGCGTTGCAGAGCTAAAGATACTTAAATGTTTATCTATTTGCTTCTTCTCTGTGCCACTTTTCTGATCAAAAAAAGTCTCGGGTAAAGCTATGTCAGCTTCCTTATCTGTGCCTCTTGGTCTTTCCTGCTTCAGCTTGTGCCTCTGTGATCTTGTGACCACACAATCTGGGAAAATTCCTGAATAAAGATCCTTTATGTCTTCAGTTGCCTGCGTCTCTACTGGTGTTTCAACTAGAGTAGGCAGCATGCCTGCCAGTGAATCAGCTATATCATTTGCAAGGACAATTTGTATTCCTGGAGCTGAGAGTTTGTCCAGTAATCCTACCACAAATTCTCCACTCTTCTCTGGACTCTCTAGCCTCACTTTACATAATGGAGCGCTATTTATCTCACCTGTTACCAGTACCTTCTCTGGCAATAATCCCTCAGGAGTACATATCTCCTCATCCTTCAGCATTACAGACTGAGAGGATCCTGTGTCCCTTAATATTGTAACATCTTTACCTGCTACTCCTGGCCTATGTGAATAAACTTTGCCCTTGCATGTATATCTTTTAAGCAGATCTGGCACTTCCTCCTTAATCAACCTATGATCATCTTGTACACTCTGAGGCAGATATCTAACTTCCCTTGTGCTTTTTATTACTAGTCCAACAAAACTTCCAGGCTTATCTGTTTACCTACATCTGGCTTTCTCCTAGCCCACCAACACTATGATTTAGTGTGGCCCACTTTATTACAATGAAAACACTGGAGCTTTTTAAACTTCTTTGTCCCCCTCAAGGGTTTCTTTTTTACCCTTTGATAAATTATCCTCATGATCCTCACTGAGATATACCTTTCCCTTTCTATGTGAGGATTTCTCCTTGCCCCAGTTTCTATCCCTCATGGACTGAAATTGATTCTGGAAGCCAAACCGTGTTTTATGGACCAGCTCATAATCATCAGCCACTTCAGCTGCTAACCTTGTTATTTAACTCTCTGCACTTCCACATAAATTCACTGCCTGAAGTAATGTGAACTCTTGAGTTCCTCCAAAACAAGTCCCTCTCTAAGGGCATCGTAGGTTTGCTTGATTTTTAAAGCTCTTATCCATATGTCGAAATTACTCTGTTTGATCCTTCCAAATTCAATGTAGGTTTGACCTGGGTCCCTTCTTAGATTTCTGAAACATTGTCTTTAGGCTTCTGGTCCAAGCTTGTATGCACCTAAAATGGCTTTTTGCACCTCCCCAGATACCTTCTGTGATAATGATGTGAATACCTCACTAGCCCTACCTACAAGTTTTGTTTGGATCAACAAAACCCACACCCAAGTGTCACTGGCCACTGCATTTGTTCAGCCACCTTTTCAAATGAGGTGAAAAAGGCTTCCACATCCTTCTCATCAAGTTTAGGCAATGCTTGAACACACTTAAACAGTTTCTCATTCGACTTCTGACTAGCAGGGACTTGCTCCTCCTCACTCAGCCTACCCTCAGCCTTAATCTCCAGTCTTTTAAGCTGAGTTTCCTTTTTACGTGTCAATTTTTGAAGTTCAAAAGCTCCCTCTTTTTCTTTCTCTGCTCTTTTTTTCCCCTCTCTTCTGTGGCTCTCTCTTTTTCTGTCTGTTCAGCTGCTTTTTTTCCCTTCTGCTTTTAATCGTAACTCAAACTGTTTCATTTCTGCTGCCCTTTCCTTATCTCTCGTCTCTAACTCAAGCTGCTTCATTTGCAATTGAATTCTTGCCATCTCTATAGATTCTGATGGTTTCTCCAGCAAGTTTAAATGCTGAGCTACTGCTGTAATTATCTCTTCTTTCCTCACAGAAGCAGGCAGTTCCAATTTCAGCTTCTCTGCTAATTCCTGTAGCTTGGTCTTATCCACCCTTTGCCAAACCTCCAAAGTCACAGCATCGACATTCAAAAAACGTTTGGTGGTTGAAAGAGCCATTACTATCCCAAGCTTTGTCTACTCAACCAAACCAAACCAACACCCGAAATAAAGACACTAGCACCTACCACTCACTATTTAAAATCCCGCAAAGAGCCCCCAGTCTGTTATGGACTAGGCCAGACCACTCAAAATATTCTTAAGCAGACAACCCAGACCATCCCTTTGCGATTTGTTTCGGTAAGTATACAATGAAAATTACCTGGAGTAAGCTAGCGAGGTTGACGACTAGGTTTTAAAACAGACAGAAGTTTATTCACAAAATTATGCAATGAAACACAAAGAACAGAATAAAGAACATCTGCAGAACTCAGTCTGCCCAAACTAGACATAATTATACTGTTCCGAATATATGCAACAGTCCCAATAAGCAACAGTCCCTTAAAACAATTTTAAAAAGGAACAGATGCTTACAGGTTGAAATTAGAAAGGCAGAGAGAGAGAACCCTGAACAACTCAGCTAGAGAGCTGGCCACTCCCCTTTCATTATACAGGTCACTTCTAAAACATGACCACTTTGGCCTGAAGTCTCATCTGTTTACATGTAAACAAAAAGACTTCTCAATACCCTTTAATCTCTGTGCCAAACCAGACTAATCACCACCGGGAGATGTTTATGGCCCCCTGATAAAACCAAGGACACAGAATCCTTGAGAAAAGGAATAGCTTTTAGGAAAAAAAGGGACAGGCTTTGTGACACAGAAGACAATTGGCATCTGGAACAGTCCTCCCGAAAGGTTGACTGCACTGGGATTGGAGGTTATTTGAAAATTCCAAGACTTGGAGTTTGATACATTTTGCTGTCTATGTGGAACTAAGGCAGTTAATTGGAATCAGGCACATGTTTGCTATGATCTAATGGAATGGCTCAACATGCTTGGTGCTGAATGGACTCCTCCTGTTCCTCTTTTTTTGTACATGCAGTAATTTCAGATTGTTGCATTAGGATTAGTGAAGGGTTTGTGATGAGTTGAGGAAGCTTGTTTAGTCATGGACTCTGGAATTACTAAGGGCTAGGATCAGTAGGGAGGAATCCTATCTGTATTGGTAATCAAGTGTTTTTTAGGTTGGTACCTTTTCTCCAGTGGGTGAATTGTTAAAGCTTAAGATATAAAAGCAGAAGTTGGGCATTCAGCTGAGTGATTACTCCATCATTCATGGAGACCATGGCTGATTTGATAATCATTAACTCCAAAGTTCTGCTTTGTCCCTGTAACCCTTGATTACCTTGCTGGTTGAAAAGCTGTTTATTTTGACAAATCCGAATATATTTAATAAGCTAGCCTCTATAACCCTCTGACAAAGCATTCCACAAATTATCCACTCTGAGATAAGAAATTCCTCCTCATCTCTGTTTTAAATGATGAGGATGTGCCTGTGTTGGACTGGGGTGGACAAAGTTAAAAATCACACAACACCAGATTATAGTCCTACAGGTTTATTTGGAAGTACTAGCTTTCAGAGCGCTGCTCCTTCATCAAGTAGCTAGTGGGGCAGGATCATAAGACACAGAATGTATAGCACAAGATCATAGTTGCATGACACAATGATCTTGTTCTATAATTTTGTGTCTTATGATCCTGCCCCACTCGCTACCCGAAGAAGGAGCAGCGCTTCGAAAGCTGGTACTTCCAAATAAACTTGTTGGACTCTGGTGATTTTTAACTCTGTTTTAAATGGGCAACCCCTTGCTTTGAGATTATGCCTTCTGGTAGACTCTCTGCATTTATCCTGTCAACGCCCCTAAGAAACTTATGTCTTTCAAAAAGGTCTCCTCTCACTCCTTTAAACTCCAATGAGTACAAACCCAAACTACTTATCCTCTCATCATAAGAAAATCCCTCCATACCCGGAGTCAGTCTAGTGGGCCTTCTCTGGACTCTTCCCAGTATCCAGATACCTTTCCTTAGATAAGGAGAAGAAAGCTGTTCCACGTATGGTCTGGCTATTGCCTGTGTAGTTTTAGCAATACCTCCCTATTTCAATACTCTATTCCTGTTGTGCTTTTTATTGATATTTATTTGCACAAAGTGAAATGGCAATCATTATACAAATATTCAGAGTTTTATCAGTTATACAACACTATTTATTAGAATCAAGTATACTTGATTCTTCAACAGATTACTGCCAGTGAAAAACAGAGGTGATCACACTGTGGTCCAGAGAATACTCCTGTTCTTTAGGCCCCTGACCTAGGGCCTCATGGTCAACAGTTGCTCTTAGGTTCTTGCTGTCATCTGAGTCCCTGACTCCGAGTCAGTCTTCTTATGAGGGTTGGTCCTAGATTCTCACTATCTCTATGCTGATTCCTCTTTTTGTAATAACATCAGACTCTGTGTTAGTATCCATGTGCATATCTCTGGGAACATACTTTTTACTAACTAGCTCTGTGAATAGTTTTGTCAAGCTGTTTCTTGATTTAAAATCTTTCCTGTCTGGCAATAGGTTATCTTGTCTTGTGATTGTACCTGTAACTGCGTTTTCTGGTCTTTAACTGCACGGGAGTTTGTTTAGTCTGTTACCTGAAAATTCCTCCTATCCCTACTGCCTGCTGGTTAATTTGGTTAAGCTAGAGCTATATTTTCATATTAGCACTCTACAATTCCCTTCGAAATAAAGGCCAGTAACCTCCTTTATTAACCACTCAACTTGGATGCTTAACATCTTGAACTTGGAATTCACGTAATTCGTGCACAGCAAGCCCCAAATCACTCACTGTTGCAGCTTTCTTCACTGGCCCTCCATTTCAACCTTTCTCCATTTAAATAACGTTGGGTTCTTTTCTTTTTGCCAAAGTGTATAACTTGACATTCCCTCGCATTATTTTCTACCTGCCAAATTTCTGCCCACTCACGTAACCTGGAGCGAGTGAGGACTGCAGATGTTAGAGATCAGAGTCGAGAGTGTGGTGCTGGAAAAGCACAGCAGGTCATGCAGTATCCGAGGAGCAGGATATTGCCTGAAACATTGGTTCTCCTACTCCTCAGATGCTGCCTGACCTGCTGTGCTTTTCCAGCACCACACTCCACTCACTCAACCTATCTAAATCCCTTTGTAGACTGCGTCATTCTTATTACTAACATTTATGTTATCAGCAAACTTGGTGATAGTAGGTTCACCTCTGTCACCCAAGTCTTTAATATATATTCTCGATAATTGTGGCCCCAGACAGATCCCTGAGGCACTCCATGAGTTTTCATTGCCATCCTGAAAATGCCCTTTTGTCCTAACTCTGTCTTTGAACAGTTATCCAATCTTCTATCATTGCCAGTATACTACCCTCAACACGGCGTGCTCTTATCTTAAGTAGCCTTAAGTGTGGTCCCTCATTGAACAACTTTTGGAAATTCAAATATATTACATCTACTGGTTCCCCTTTATCTATCCTGATTTTTACTTCCTCAAGTAATTCTAATACATTCATCAGGGATGATTTCCCCTTCATGAAGGCATGCTGAATTGGCTGGCTTTATATTATGTGTTTCTAAATGCTCAGCTGTGGCATTTTGTTTATAGATTCTAATGTTTTCCCAATTATTGATGTTAAGATAACTGACATGTGGTTACCTGTCTTTTTGTCTCCTTTCTGTTTAGAATAAGGGTGTTACACTGGCATTTCTCCAATCTCTGGGACCTTTCTAGAATCTAAAGATTTCTTCAACTCTTCTGCCATTTCCTGGTTCCTTATTATTATTTCTGTGCTTTATTCTCTAAATCACGGAGAGAACAGCAAGTAGAGATAGACTTTGAGAAGAAGCCTGAGGCCCCCAAAGTTTCATTTTTGCCTTGAAGATCTTTCAAAAGCATGGTTTTGGTCTAATGAGGCAGAATGTGCATCTAGAACATAACATGGCATTGAAGGGGAAAGTGAGGACTGCAAGTACTGGAGATCAGAGTCAGGATTGTGGTGCTGGAAAAAGCACAGCAGGTCAGGCAGCATCTGACGAGCAGGAGAGTCAACGTTTCTGGCATACGTCCTTCATCAGGAAATCTCCTGCTCCTTGGATGTTGCCTGACTTGCTGTGCTTTTCCAACACCACACACTCAACAACCTACCATTCAAGACCAGTGTTGGAAATATTTTTCTCTAGCAAAACGATTTTGTTAAAGTTTACTCGTTTATGGGTTTCTATGATCAATTCTGTTTCCTGAGGTTATTTAGAGCATCTGAACATAATTGTCCTCTTAAAGATGGGGTAGATTAGCTGACATGCTCTTACAAAAGTACAATAAATTAAAAACTCTGTAGTTACTTCAGGGTTTTTAGATTATTGTCAAAACTGTCTTTTCGAAATGTTAAGATTTTTCTAGTTTAAACATCATCCTAAATTGAAAAATAGCTGGTGTAGTGTTGGTTGGATGCATTGTCTCTGTGTGCTCAGCATACTTGCAGGGTAATGTAATTTGCACTAAAGTAGTATGTTTGAGATTGTTACAAATTGCAGTACCAGAACCAGGGTCTGGGATCAGGCTTGACAGAGTAAAGGTACACAGTTAGAACATAGCCGAGATTGACATTTTTAATGGACAAAGGTGTCAAAGGATATGGACTAAAGGTAGGCAGATGAAATTGAGGTACATACTAATCATAATCTGAGTGAATGCTCAGATGGACAGACCTGAAAGACTATATGGCTTCTGCTTGTATCGAACATAGGACATGCAGTGATTGGAAGTTATTGACTGTTTCAATTGTGTGAAGAGCTAGTTCTGTGCTGGCTTTCTGATCACATTCCTCTTTTAAATTAGAAAAAAGATTTGATTTAAGCTTTATTGTCATTGTTCTAACTGCTCCCTTTTCAGTTAAGTTGTTAATCCCTTGAGTCATTTATAACCTCTACAGTAATTCCTATTGATTTGCTAAGACTCTTAGCTTGTTTCTCTAATCGGAGTTGTTCTAACCTTTCAGTAAAGCCACCACCCTTGAGCGAACCTATGGGCCAGCATGGATTGCCTATGGCCATTCCTTTGCAGTAGAAGGAGAACATGACCAGGCCATGGCTGCCTATTTCACAGCAGCACAGCTAATGAAAGGGTAAGTGTTGGCTCACCACTGCAGTCATGAAATTTCAGTCGGTTAATTTACTCTTCACCTACTAGTGATCTCCATCAAGCTTCTGGATTTCAGCCAAACAGTATTCTTCATTTTTTGCTATGAAGTGCATGATTTTAAGTCTTGATTGTGGATATGATCTGCTGATATGATCTTCAAAACTCATGCTAACATACCTTTTTTATAACATTTCTGTTTTCTCTCCAACTTTCGCCAGTTTCCAGTCTTCAAGTCTTGGTCAGCTCAGTTCAGTTGCTCACGCGCTCTCCTTTAAATCTGAATGTATGCTTGCAAGCCTCTCTAGGATTTGTGTGTGTAATCTAGGCTGACCCTTTTCCACATTGAGGGAGGAGAGGCGCTATCTTTCATTTCAGACTAAAAGAGGCTTCTCTGCCTGTTTTGATGTAAAAATCTTGTAATGCCATTGAGAAAAGAATGGGAGTCTTCAACTTTCAGCTCAGCAACTAAAGCACATTTCAAAATGATCAGAGTGCTTAGCAACATTCTCAGGCTGTGATGAGGCTCTAATTATGATCAGTCTATTCACTTTTCACGTTTTGAAATATACCATATCCTCACAGTAATACCCATCACCTCCTGAAATGGTGTGTTGTCCCTGTGGTACTCAGGGCATTTTGTTCAGAAGTAGAACATTGAAAATTAAATGATTAAATTAACAGAACAGAAGGAGAGAATTCTGCTAATTTAGAACTGTCCAATTTCATCCCAAATTCCAGATTTTCCCTGTGATCTTGCAATTTATTTCTGTTTAAGTGCACCTCTTCCTAAACGCACCTTTTCCACCATCTGATCTGATTCCATCACCCTCTCATTGTAGTATGCAGACATTTATCCTCCATTTCTTCTCTAGTTCTTGCTGGTGATTTGTGATCTGTCACTCTGGAGAGTGATTCACTTCATAATGGAAGCAGTTTCTTCTACTTTATTTAGTCAATTTTTTTTTGTTAACACCTTTATTGAACCCTCTATTAACCTTCTCCGGTGTAAAGAAAATAATTCCAGCTTTTGCAATCTCTTCATGTAACTGAAGCCACTCATCGATGGTATTTTTTGAGTAAATCTCTTCTGCAAACTCCAAGACTTTGACATCATTCCTAACTGAAATGCCCCATATTGGCAACAGTTTATAAGATTTCGCGTATTTTCCATTTTTATATTCCATGTTTCTATTTTCAAAGCTAGTAATTCATACATTAGTATTCAATTTATCAATTTGCATTCATGCACCCTTACTGAAGTTGAGCTATATTACCATTGCGTATTTTCACTGTTAGCTTTTCCTAGTCCAGTATTCATAATAATTGAAATGCTGTTGTGTTCTGATCTTTGTCGGCAAGCAGCTTTCCCATTGTAATATATATTATTCACCCATGTCAGATCCAGCACTGATTTCTTCTCTTCTGAACTCAAAACATATTCATTGTGGATCTCTTTGTGCATATTTTAATGTCAGCCTACTTGTCCTTTACTCTGTTCTTAGAGTAATTGTAGTCACCTCCTATTGCCACTCACGTTATTTTAACATTTCTCTTCAGTTTCTCAAAGTTTGCTCATCTTCTTGCTCTCTGTATGTTGGGGTCAGGGGTAAATAATCTGTTCCTTAACTCCAAATAGAATTCAGTCTTTGAGTCTCTCTGCTTAGATGCAAAGTGATCCTTGATCAATGCTGCCATGCACAATCCAACTCTGTCCCTTTGCACCATTTTGTTTCACTTCTCTGTGTGACCTGAATACACTCTCTCTTTGACCAAGAATGTTTCAGTTCCCATTCCTGCTCCTGTTAAAGTCAGGTTTATTCAAACAAAGAACGACTGCAGAATCCCAATTTGCAGATGCATCTGTTCGTGTCCTTCGGTCACAAAGTCACATGAGTATGCAGGTGTAGTTAAGGCTGGGTGCAGATACTAGAATCTGTACTGAAAACAAAAAATGCTGGAGACCATAGGAGGTCAGGCAGCACATGCAACCCTTTATTATGAGATGAATTGAACATAAAAGTCAGGACAAAACAATGAACTGCGGATGCTCAAAATCTGAAATGAAAGCAGAAATTGTTGAAGAACCTCAGCACCCATAACAGCATCTGTGGAGAGGAAACAACGTTAACATTTTGAGTCCAGCGACCCTCCTTTGGATCCGTTCTGAAGAGAGTCACTAGACTCGAAACATTGAGTCTGTTTTCTCTCCACTGAGTTTCTAGCTTCCAGCAATTTCTATAAATCTAAGGATGTTCTACTTCAGTTAAACAGGACATTGGTGAGACCATAAGCTCAAATACTGTGCAGTAATGATCTCTTCCTTTCTTTATTTAAGGAAGGGTGTAAACCTACTGCGATAGTTTGGAGTAATCTTACTCGATTGATTAGCTTGATAACTTGAATGAGCGGGTTGTCTTATGAAGAAAGATTGGATAGACTGAGCTCATTTCTGGAGTTTAAACTTGACTTGATTGAAGTGTATCAGACCCTGAATGGTCTTGACAAGGTGGATGTGGAATGGGTATTTCCTATTGTAGTTAGGTTTAAAACAATAGGTCAAGATATTGTTAAGACGGACCCGCGGGGTCCCGTCTTTGCGTGTTCTTTCGGAAGGAGAGACTCACACTGGCAACTATGGTTAGACGCAGACAGCCGTTTATTAACAGAATCTTAACTGGTACAACGAATCTACAAGCATGCATTCGTTGGAGAAGGCGTTCTTCCTTCTCGTTCAAACTTGACACAATTATACTTCGCGCTGCCTGGAGTCCCCGGTCAGTTCGCCTTCCCCATTGGTCCATTCATCTGCGCGCGCTGGGGATCCGTCCTCCTATTGGCCGCATCGAAGTGTCTGTCCAGCTCCTGCTGTGCTTGACAATGGCTCAGCCATCCCCGGGAGAGGTTCCGATCCCATATTCAATAGTTCATTGTTTCAAGGAATTACTAAGCGTCTGACAGGCTAGCCATTTTCAATAGTTTCAGTTTAAGTAAATTGACAATTACACTTATCAACTTTAGACTTAAATAGAGCCATTCACACTTAACAGTTACAGGTTCCGATAGAGCAATTCACACTTGTCTAACAGTTACAGATTCCGATCGGTTTCTTTATTAATCCCGAGTTTCGATGGGGCAATTGATACTGGCTGGTATTTACAGGCTCCAAGATTTAATTAACATTATGCATATCCCTTACAAGCTCCAGCCAGGTAGTCATGCAGTCGCCAGCAGCAGCTCACTTGGCTGTTGTTAACCATTTCAGGGCTGGAACTAGAAGTGTCTGTTGCAGAACTAGTGTCACCCTCCCTAGCCCTACATTAAACACCCCAGTGAAATCTCCCCAACAATATTTAATAATTTGGGATTGCTCTTTTAGCAGTTTGTTTTTGCTGAGAGTAGTGCAACTTTGGAACACTGGAATTCTGTCTCAGAAATTGGCAGAGACGGTATCATTGCATATTTTTAAGGCAGAGATAGATTGATTCCTTTTCTGATAAGATTGTAAGTTTATCGAGGTTAGACTTGAATGTGGAATTTAAAATACACATCAGCTCTGATCGTTTTGAATAATGGAGCGGGTTCATGGGGCTGAATGGCCAACTTCTGATAATTCGTATGTTCATAAGGAAGATCTTGTGCTTGTAGTTGTCGCAAGTTTATTTTAATACAGCAATCCTTACTTTAACATGTTTACATTTCAGCACTGAGCTGACTTTGCTTTCTCCCTGCAACTTAACTGGTGTTTTATCCTATTTGTTCCCTTTTTTGATTGGCCTTGTTTTGTTTCTTTCTGCTGCCCCTCCCTTGGTTAATGTAGTTTAACACCTCCCCCACAGCATTAGTTTTCCTCCCTGCAAATGTATTGATTCTCTTTCTGCACTCCAAACTTAATCTCAGCTCTCTTTCAGTTTTGCATATTGAAATTATACCAGGCGACTTGAAGTAGCATTTGTCTCATACATTTTAAAAAAAAAATTACTAAATTCTAAAACCCATGTGACCATCATTTAGTTTTTATGTGAATAAAGCAAGTCTTGATTTGCAAGCATTTCTGTGCACTATCTATAATGCTGTTCTATTTACTGGATTTGATTTTATATATGCCTCCTCAGAAACAACTGCAGAGTTAGAAATTGTGCATTCTGTTGCTTGCAGGTGTCACTTACCAATGTTGTATATTGGCCTTGAATATGGACTAACCAATAATTCTAAACTGGCAGAAAGGTTTTTCAGTCAGGCCTTGAGCACTGCACCCGAGGACCCTTTTGTTCTTCATGAGATGGGAGTTGTGGCTTTTCAAAACGCAGAGTAAGTATTTCAGAATGTCTTAATTTGCATGCACGTGATCAGCTTAGAAATTACATGGCTGCTCGATGTCACTAGTTGAATTCTTGCTGAAATTCAGAATGCTTAAGTAGAGAGAATGTGTAGATATTAGAAGTGTTGCATTACCTACCATTCCTGAAACATATTAGAAAATAAAAACTTTGCCAGTGAAATGGAATTACAAGAATTAGTTCCAGATAACTGCATGTACGCCATGAGTCAGATGATTCCAAATTGTGCCTAGTAATCCAAATCTTTCTCTTTTTTACACTTCTTTTGGTATTCTAAGTTACACTGGTTATGGTTCTCTGTCTCTTGCACCGTTCTACTTTAAACGCAACAACTTTTTGTCTTTTTTTTTGTCAGATTAGTGATCATTTACTTTATTCTCTAATTTCAACATGTCACCAAAAATTGTGAAACATTTGCTCATGGGAAGACAAACCACATCTTGAAGTCACACAAAGGTCATCAACCTAGGGTTATTTATAATTCATATACAATGCTAATTATTGTTAGCAAAAGGAATATGGGGGTGATGAGAGTTTCTTTTACACAGTCATGATGATCTGTAATAAGCTGCATGAAATGACATTGGAATCAGATTTAGTAATCTGAATTCCAACAGTTTGGCCCACCATGCCATTCTCAAGACCAATTAGGGAGGATCAATAAATGATGCCCCGGCCAGTAATGTTCATTTCCCCTGAAAGAATTAAAACAAAAAAGTTTTAAAAGACAAGCTGATAATACTTTAAGAAATATTTTCCGTGTTGTGTAGAATGAGCAGGGAATGGGACTACCCGTACATGGATAGTTCTTTCAAGAAGCGATGGCAAAAAATGGATTCTGGTAGTATGCAGTTCAAAGATACAAAGGAACAAACTGCAGGATAATTATGTGTGTCCTGCAATATTCACCAAAGATTGCACAACGTTCAGCACTATCTGTGACTCCTCAGGTACTGAAGCAGTCCATGTCCAAATGCAATAAGATCAGGACAGTATCCAGGCTTGGGCTGGCAAGTGGCCTTGTTACTTGAACTGAAAACCTAACATACACGCCAAGCACTTACAATGTCAGAGTCAAAAACTGAAGTATTTATCCAGTGAAGAGGGATTAAGTGCTGTTGAAGTCTAGATGTCTTAATGTTTTTTTAATTCATTTGTGGGATGTGAGGGTCTCTGGCTGACCAGCATTTATTGCCTGCCCCTAGTTGCCTTTGATATGGTGGTGAGCTGCCTTCTTGAACCGCTGCAGTCCACCTGCTGTGTGTTGACCCCCAATACTATTAGGAAGGGAGTTCCAGGAATTTAACCCAGCAACAGTGAAGGAACGGTAATATGTTTCCAAGTCAGATGGTGAGTGCCTTGGAGAGGAACTTGAAGGTAGTGGCGTTTCCATATACCTGCTGCCCTTGTCCTTCCAAGATGGAAGTCGTCATGGGTTTGGAAGGTGTTGTCTGAGGACCTTTGGTGAATTTCTGCAGTGCATCTTGTTGATAGTACACAGTGCTGCTACTGAGCATCAGTGGTGGAGGGAGTGGATGCTTGTGGATGTAGTGCCAATCAGGTGGGCTGTTTTGCCCTGGTTGGTGTTAAGCTTCTTGAGTATTGTTGGGATTTCCTCATCCAGGCAAATGGGGAGTGTACTCGTGACTTGTGCCTTATAGATGGTGGACAGGCTTTGAGCAGTCAGGAAGTGAGTTACTTGCTGCAGTATTCCTAGCTTCTGACCTGCTCTTGTAGCCACTGGGTTTATGTAGTGAGTCCAGTCAAGTTTCTGATCAATAGTAACCCCCAGGATGTTGATATTATGGGAATTAAGGCATGGTGGTTAGATTGCCTGTTATTGGTGATGGTCATAGCCTGGTATTTTTTGGCATGAATGTTACTTGCCAGCCCAAGCCTGGATACTGTCCTGATCTTATTGCATTTGGACATGGACTGCTTCAGTACCTGAGGAGTCACAGATAGTGCTGAACGTTGTGCAATCTTTGGTGAATATCCCCACTTCTGACCTTATGGAAAGAAGGTCTTTGATGAAACAGCTAAAGATAGTTGAGCCAAGGACACTATCTTGAGGAACTCCTGCAGAGATGTCCTGAAGCTGAGCTGACCGATTTCCAACAACCATGACCACCTTCCTATGTCTCAGGTATGACTCCAACCACTAGAGAGTTTGCCCCCGATACCTATTGATTCCGGTTTTGCTCGGACACTTGATGTCAAGAGCTGTCCATCTCACCTTACCTCTGGAGATCAGCTCTTTTGTCTATGTTTGGACCAAGGCTGTAATGAGGTTAGGAGTTGAGTGACCCTAGCAGAACCCAAACTGGGCGTCATTGAGCAGGTTATTGTTGAGCAGATGATGCTTGATAGCACTGATGATCATGTGTTGACTAACAGGATGATAATTGGCCAGGTTAAATTTGTCCTGCTTTTTATGTACAGACATACCTGTGTCATTTTCCATATTGTCGGATAGGCACCAGTGTCGTAACTGTACTGGAACAGCTTGGCTAGGGGAGTGGCAAGTTCTGGAGCACAAGTCTTCAGTACTATTGTCAGGGCCCATAGCCTCTGCAGTAATCTGTGTCTTCAACTGTTTCTTGATATCAACGTGGAGTGAATTGAATTGGCTGAATACTGTATCCGTAATACTGGGGACCACTGGAGCAGGCCAAGATGGAACATCTATTTGGCACATGTGGCTGAAGATTGCTGCGAAAGATTTCAGCTTTATCTTTTGCACTGATGTGCTAGGCTCTTCTATCACTGAGGATGGGGATATTTGTGGAGCCCCCTCCTCCAGTGAGTTGTTTTATTGTCCACTACCATTCACAACTGGATGTGGCAGGACTGCAGAGCTTATATCTGATCCATTGGTTGTGGGATTGCTTAGCTCTGTTGCTTCTTATGTTGTTTGGCATGCAAGTAGTCCTGTTTGGTGGTTTTACAAGGTTGATATCTCATCTTCGGTTATGCCTGGTGCTGCTCCTGGTATGCCCTCCTGCACTGCCCATTGAACCAGGGTTGAACCCCTGGCTTGATAGTAATGGTTGAGTGGAGGTTATGCTGGGCCATGATGTTACAGATTGTGCTGGAGTACAAATGTGCTGTTTATGTCCTACAGCGCCGTACAAATGCTCAGTCTTGAGTTGCTAGATCTGTTCGAAGGCTGTCCCTTTTAGCACAGTGATAGGGCCATACAACACGATGGAAGTTATTCTCAATGTGAAGGGGGTACTTGATCTCCACGAGAGCAGTGTGATGGTTCCTCTTACCGATACTGTCATGGACAGTTGCATCTGCAGCTGGAATGGAAGTTATTCTGGCAGTTATGTGGTTGCAATGCATGCCCAGGATCATGTTCCAGGGCTCCAGTAACAGATAATGATAGTGCATTGTGATAGGTTAGCTAAAATCACTGGGAGATGAGCTAATGCTGAAGATGATGGTGTTGTAATGTGATAGGTTAACTGTGATGGAGGGAACTAGTGTGGCAGACAGTGATTAGTTTAAAAAGGCAAAGCAAGCCAGCATGATTGGGTAGGCTAGTGCCATTAGATAAGCGCAGGAAGAATAACTGTATAAATTGCAGGAGATGAAAGAGATTGTAGGGAGTCAGGAAGACGTTTTGATGGCTTCTTCAGCTTTGATTTTGCAAGATTAAAGTTTAATTTTGTGAAGGATTTTCATCATCTCCTGGTAATTTTTTTATGGAGCATTGAGTGATTCTTCCACAACACTGGCAGAGTGGTAAGGATGAGGTTAAGTCTGTTTTTCCCTCTTGGTTCCCTCACCACCTGCTGCAGACCCAGTCTAGCAGCTATGTCGTTTAGGACCCGGCCAGCTCAATCTGTAATACTGCTGCCGAACCACTCTTGATGGTGGACGTTGAAATGCCCCACCCAGAGTACACTTAGTGCCCTTGCCATCCTCGGTGCTTCCTCTAAGTGTTGTTCAACATGGAGGAGTACCAAGTCATCAGCTGAGGGAGGAAGGTACGTGGTAATTAGCAGGAGGTTTCCTTGTCCATGTTTAACCTGAAGTCATGAGACTTCATGGGGTCTGGAGTCAATATTGAGGACACCCAGAGCAGCTCTCTCATGACTGGATAACAGCTATGTCCTGCCAGTGGGACAGATCAAATCCAGGGATGGTGATGGTGGTGTCTCAGATATTGTCTGTAAGGTATGATTCTGTGAGCATGACTGTGTCAGGCTGTTGCTTGACTAGTCTGAGATAGCTCTCCTAGTTTTGGCTCAAGCCCCCAGATGTTAATAAGGAGGACCTGCAGGGTTGGCAGGGTTGTTTTTGCCATTGTCTTTTCCGGTGCCTACGTAGATACCAGGTGATCCGACCAGTTTCATTTATTTGACACTTTGTGGCAGTTGGTAAAAATGAATGGCTTTCTAGGCAATTTTAGAGAGCCTGAGAGTAGGCCAGACCAGGTGTGGGTGGCAGATTTACTTCTCTGAAGGAAAATAGTGAGCCAAATGGGTTTTTATTTTGACAATGATTTCATTGTCATTAGTAATTTCTTCATACCAGATTTTTTTTATTGAATTCAAATTCCACCATCTGCTTTAGTGGGATTCGAACCCGGGTCCCCAGAACGTTAGCTGAGTTTCTGGATTAATAGTCTAGCGATAATGCCATTGGGCCATCACCTACCCTAAATCACAAAGGAAATCCAAAACTGGAATCTACCAAATCGGATAGTCACAAGTAAATCCAATAGGAAATTCAGGGAGAAAATCTTTATCCCCAGAGTGGATACCGCATGGAGTGATTTGAGGTGTCCCCGTGTCTCCCCGACACCCGGCAGCCGGAATGGACACCAACAGTAAGACTGCTGCTGCCTTTGTGGGGTAAGTCTCCAAATAGCCGACAATGTTGGAGAGAATATCTGAGGAAGGGAGGGTTTAGGGTTCACCCCTGTGTAGAACTCCAGGGAAAATCTGGGGAGAGGGAGGGAGGGCTGGAGGTCAGTCATTTGGAGATGGTGCCTGGGCTCCCATCGAAGTCCAGGACTGTTCTCGGCAGCATTTCAGTGGGTCGAGTTTGTTTTTAATCATTGTACCTCTAAACAAAAGACGTGATCAGGGCTAAAAGAGCTCTTTGATGTAATGTTTCTATCGGGACCTTGAGATCTCCTTTGGATAATCCAGTATTCAGGTAATTGATATTCAGATAATTGATATTCCTCTGTATATTGGCACAAAGCCATCCAAATAGCCAGATTGTAGCAATTACAGCATGATATATTCACAAGGGTTTAACAAATTCTACATGTATCCATAGGAAATCACAGTGGGAAAGGTGGGGTTGTGGGAATTAACAAGTCAACTGAAGAAGAGAGAAAACATTTGTAGGAATAAGGACTTTAATATATTAAACATCAGATAAAAGGATTTGTCATGTCAGGAAGTCGGAATCCATGGGTGTCTTTTAAGGTGTTCAGTTTTATTTTTGCTAAAATTAGTTTAATTCATTTTGTTTCAGCTGGAAGGCTGCAGAGAAGTATTTTCTGGATGCATTAGATAAAGTGAGAGCAATTGGAAATGAGGTAATTCATTTATTTCATATTTCCAAATATAAAGAACTTTTTTTAATATGGGTTTCACCAAGTAGCTGAATACAATATATTGCAATATAATAAAGCAAAGATAAAACAAATTAGACTGCAATCTTTATTGTTTTAATTTTATTTAATTTGAGAGGAATTTGTTTTGAAATGTTAGTGTTTGAACTTTGAATAGCGTCACCTTCAAGTAATAAGTAGGATCTTGTATTAAATTTGTATTATTTGTATTTGGGCGGCACGATGGCTCAGTGGTTAGCACAGCTGTCTCACAGAGCCAGGGACCCAGGTTCAGTTCCAGCCTTGGGTGACTGTGTGGAGTTTGCACATTCTCCCCGTGTTGCGTGAGTTTCCCCCAGGTGCTCTGGTTTTCTCTCTCAGTCCAAAGATGTACAGGTCAGGGTGGATTGGCCATGCTAAATAGCCCATAGCCTCTAGGCGGCTTGATGGATTAACCATGGAAAATAGAGGGTTACAGGATTAGGATAAGGAGGTTGGTCTGGGTCGGATGCTGTTCGGACGTTTGGAGTAGACTTGATGGGCCAAATGGTCTGCTTCCACACTGTAGAGATTCTATGGTTCTAACTGGTTGTTTAAACTGCAATGCAGCAGGAAGATATGAACAATGGAATTTTATTCAGCTACTGGACACTATTTGCATTTGAAATGCAATTTGTTACGTGTGTCAGTTTGAGTTTAATCCCATGGTGGGCTATGAATTTATGTTACCAGAAAATTAGCCTTGGTTCTGGATTACTTCTCCTGTGATCGCCTCCCATCACTTCCCCATTATTGTTACCATTTTGTCTCCTGCTTTGGTTTATTCCATTTCCCCTCTGACTTTTCATATGAATCAATTAATCCTTTTCACTAACCATGCCAAAGGGAAACCCAAAGACTTTTCTAGTGTGTCACATCTGCAGTAAGCTTTTAGGCATGTGGTTGAAAAGTTGTCTATTTAAATTGGCTGCTGCAAATAATTTGTAATTTTTTATTTCTCCATCCCTCCCTCTACCAAACTCTGACTAAAGTCAATTATTTTTGTTTCAAAGTTATTCATCCAGATATTAATTTGAGATTGTGGAACAATACTTATACTATTTTATTAAGATTGCTTAAACAATAAGCAGTTTGTATGATTCTTACAAGAATGTGACTTAGTAATTCAAGTTTGTTAATTTATTGGGTATATTCATTGATGGTATCTCTGACCAGTAATCATTGAATCTGCAAAGAAAGTATTGTCCTCATGCTGCAGGGATCCACGTTATCTGTATTTACCATCTGGAACAGGTTGACATTAGTTAATTTCTTGAGGCAACAGTAGAGAGTCCTTGCTAAAGGGCTGTAAGAGGCAGCTGAAAGATCATTTGTAGAATTCTAAGAATATGGAGTAGAAAGAGAATATTCATTCCCTCAAACCTGTTTCACCGTTCAGTTATGTTACGATTGATCTTGCCTTGATCTTCATTTACTTCCTTGGTTTCCTTTTAACGCTTAAATCTGCTCCCCAATAAAGTTGTATCACAAAGTCAAATGTCAAATCTCCCAACTAGCTTTTTGATGGATGGAGCATGTTTCAAAATTTCGGTTTATGCGTGGTGAAAACTGATAGTTCTCATGTTAACTGTAATATACAAACAGGAGATCCTCATCTCTTTCCATTACTCACCAAAATCATGGCTGATGTCTCCTAGCACTGAATCTCTTAATACTTTTCAAGATTAGAGTGGTGCTGGAAAAGCACAGCAGGTCAGGCAGCATCCAAGGCCTGCTGTGCTTTTCCAGCACCACTCTAATCTTGACTCTGATCTCCAGCATTTGCAGTCCTTACTTTCGCCTCTTAATACTTTTGCCCAACAGAAATCTCAGTTCTAAACTTTTCAAATTAATTCTCGCACTGAATACCCATTTGGGAATGGAGGAAAAGAGATCTAGAATTCCCATTACTCGTTTTGTGTGGACAAGTGCTTCCTGATATTACCCTGAATAACCTGACATTTAACTTCGGGTTCTTCCTCTTCACTTTCAAAGGGAGTTTATAGTACAATTGCAACATTTAAAAGGCATCTGGATGGGTATATGAATAAGAAGGGCTTGGAGGGACATGGGCCAGGTGCTGGCAAGTGGGACTAGATTGGGATGGGATATCTGGTCGGCATGGATGAGTTGGACCAAAGGATCTGTTTCCATGCTGTACATCTCTATGACTACACAAAAAAAATGGGTTTTCCGTGACATTGCCTTGTCAACCAGTCAGCACCCTCCTATATTCCTCACAGCAGGAACGATTATAATGGTTACATCACAGACTTTGTTTAGGGAAATAAAGAAGTTACAAATTATAAAATGAAGGCCCATTTTCTTCTTGGTGTTTCCCCCATGTGGGATTATTACTGAAATCAGTGCAGACAAATGACCAATCAGATGTAATTAAATTACCACACCCACTTATTTTTAGATTGCAATTTTGTAAGTCATTTCCACTTCAACGTCATGAAACAGATTAACGTATCCTTTTCACGCAGGATCTTGGCAAATGTTTGCATTTTTTCTTGCAATGAAGTTGCAAAATATTTGTGGACATTGTTGCAACACTATCCTAATGTATGCATGCATGAAATACTGTCAATCCTACCAAAAAGTCCCAAAACTGCTGGAAATAATCAGATCAAGCAGCATCAGGAGGAAGGGAATAACATTTCAGGTTGACTATTGCCTGTCAGAGGAATTGATAAGTATTTACAGCATTTTCTGTTTTCCTTTCTCCTACCCTATCTGACGGCCATGTTCCCTTGCCTTTTGCACCTTCTGTAGTTGTGGGATTGACTAAATCCTGGAATGGTCACGTTAGAGGACACCAAAGTGATTCCAGCTGTTCCTCAAGCTCTGAAACTCAAAGCTTGGGATCTTCGAGCTGGCAACACTTAGTACGCATATGATTATCCAGAAAATAAGAACTGTGCTGAGATCAAATATAAAAACGTTCGGGCTAGCCATCGGAAAGCACTGACCTTTAAAATACTAAAAGATTTGACACTGTGCTCAAAAGATCAAAGGAACTAATGTTTGAATTATTAATCTGTGAAAATCTTAAACTAATTGCTGAAAGACTGTAACCCTAAAATAGCAAAGTTCTATCTATCAATGTCAAGCACAATGAGGAATGAGTAATTTACTGAAACTAACTCACATTGGCCTGTTGGTGACAATCCACTCACTCTGTCAGTTTATTCACTTTTGAATTTCTTTCCATGTTTACTCATGCCCTTTTAACGATCTTGTGAACCCTCTGCTATAAGTCCAGACCCACAGAAATGTGATTGATTCTTAAACTGTCTTCAGAAATTTCCTAGCAAGACAGTCAATTGTTCTCAAGAGGGTGACTTACTGCTGTGTGTGATACTAACTTTGGAGATGTTGTTGACAATGAGGTTGATACCATTTGAATCCTTCTCCCATATACCAGCTCCTCAGCCATGCATTCATCTGTTCTATCCTCCTATTCCTGCCCTCACTAGCTCGTAGCACCGGGAGTAATCCAGATATTACTACTCTCGAGGACCTCCTTTTTAAATTCCTGCCTAACTCTCTGTAATCTCCCTTCAGAATCTCAACCTTTTCCCTTCCTATGTCATTGGTTCCAATGTGGACAATGACTTCTTGCTGGCCCCTCTCTCCCGTGAGAACATTCTGCATCGTCTCTGAGACATCCTTGATCCTGGCACCAGGGAAGCAACACACCATTCTGATTTTTCGCTGCTGGCCACAGAAATGTCTGTCTGTACCTCGGGCTAGAGAGTCCCCTAATGCAATTAATCTCTTGGAACCTGACATACCCCTCATTGCATTAGAGCCAGTCTCAATACCAGAAACTTGGCTGTTTGTGCTACATTCCCCTAAGAATCCATCACCCCTTACATTTTCCAAAACAGCATACTTGTTTGAAATGGGGATAGCCACAGAAGACTCCTGCACTACCTGCCTACCTCTCTTACCTTTCCTGGAGTTAACCCATCTAACTCTGTATCTGAGACTTCCCCTCCCCCTCCCCCTTCCTGTAACTGCCATCCATCACACACTGTTGCTGTTGCAAATTCCTCATTGCCTCCAGTCGATTCATTCGCCCTGATAAGATTTGCAACCAACAGCATTTATTGCAGATATAATCCGCAGTAACCCGTAAACTTTCCTTAAACTCCCACATCTGACAAGAAGCGCATATCACTCTACTAAAGGCCATTTTTGTTCCTTCACAATCTACAGACCCAGAAAATAACACCATCTTATTCCTCTACAAAATATTGCCCCAGGTTAAATTAATAGTTATGGCTTATATTTTAAGTTTAATCAAGCGACATATCTCAAAAAACATATAATCACGAAAGAACCCACACAATTAAAACAATTCACTTATCTGATTCTGTGTTGTGAACTTCGCCCAAACAGTTCCTCCAAGATCAGTTGTGAATTTCACTGTTTGATAATTTTCCCAGACACACTCTGATGTCCAGCGACACATGAATTCAGACAGCAAAGGCAGTAACTGTGCAGGTTCACTGCTGTCATTTTCTTTCTTTCTCTCACTCCAAACATAGACTGGGACTGCCATATTTTTAAAGGTTTAGACGGAGAGGAATTTCTTAAGTGTGTACAAGAAAATTTTCTGATTCAGTATGTGGATGTATCTACAAGAGAAGGTGCAAAACTTGACCTACTCTTGGGAAATAAGGCAGGGCAGGTGACTGAGGTGTCAGTGGGGGAGCACTTTTGGGCCAGTGACCATAATTCTATTAGTTTTAAAATAGTAATGGAAAAGGATAAACCAGATCTAAAAGTTGAAGTTCTAAATTGGAGAAAGGCCAATTTTGACGGTATTAGGCAAGAACTTTCAAAAGCTGATTGGAAGCAGATGTTCGCAGGTAAACGGACAGCTGGAAAATGGGAAGCCTTCAGAAATGAGATAACAAGAATGCATAGAAAGTATATTCCTGTCAGGGTGAAAGGAAAGGCTGGTAGGTATAGGGAATGCTGGATGACTAAAGAAATTAAGGGTTTGGTTTAAAAAAAAGAAGGAAGCATATGTCAGATATAGAGAGGATAGATCGAGTGAAACCTTAGAAGAGTATAAAGGCAGTAGGAGTATACTTAAGAGGGAAATCAGGAGGGCAAGAAGGGGACATGAGATAGCTTTGGCAAATAGAATTAAGGATAATCCGAAGGGTTTTTACAAACAAGGACAAAAGGATAATTAGGGAGGGAATAGAGCCCCTCAAAGATCAGCAAGACGGCCTTTGTGTGGAGCCGCAGAAAATGGGGGAGATACGAAACGAGTATTTTATTTCAGTATTTACTGTGGAAAAGGACATGGAAGATATAGAATGTAAGGAAATAGATGGTGATATCTTGAAAAATGTCCATATTAAAGAGGAGGAAGTGCTAGATGTCTTGAAACGCATAAAGATGGATAAATCCCCAGGACCTGATCGGGTGTACCATAGAACTCTGTGGGAAACTGGAGAAGTGATTGCTGGGCCTTTTGCTGAGATATTTGTATCGTGGATAGTCACAGGTGAGGTGCTGGAAAACTGAAGGTTGGCTAATGTGCCACTGTTTAAGAAGGGCGGTAAGGACAAGCCAGAGAACTATAGACCAATGAGCCTGATGTTGGTGGTGGGCAAGTTGTTGGAGGGAATCCTGAGGAACTGGATGTACATGTATTTGGAAAGGCAAGGACTGATTAGGGATAGTCAACATGGCTTTGTGCTTTGGAAATCATGTCTCCCAAACTCGATTGAGTTTTTTGAAGAAGTAACAAAGAGGATTGATGAGCACAGAGCGATAGATGTGATCTATATGGACTTCGACAAGGTTCCCCATGGGAAACTGATTAGCAAGGTTAGATCTCATGGAATACATGGAGAACTAGCCATTTGGATACAGAACTGGCTCAAAGACAGTGGTGGAGGAGGGTTGTGGTGGAGGGTTGTTTTTCAGACTGGAGACCTGTGACCAGTGGAGTGCCACAAAGATCGGTGCTGGGTCCTCTACTTTTTGTCATTTATATGAATGATTTGAATATGAAGAAAGGAGGTATAGTTAGCAAGTTTGAAGATGACACCAAAATTGGAGGTGTAGTGGTCAGTGAAGAAATTTACCTCAGTATACAACAGGATCTTGATCAGTTGGGCCAATGGGCTGAGAAGTGGCAGATGGAGTTTAATTCTGCTAAATGCGAGGTGCTGCATTTTGGGAAAGCAAATCTTAGCAGGACTTATACACTTAATAGTAAGGTCCTTGGGAGTGTTGCTGAACAAAGAGACCTTGGAGTGCAGGTTCATAGCTCCTAGAAAGTGGAGTCGCAGGTAGATAGGATAGAGAAGAAGGCATTTGGTATGCTTTCCTTTATTGGTCAGAGTATTGAGTACAGGCGTTGTGAGGTCATGTTGCGGCTGTGCAGGACATTGGTTAGGCACTGTTGGAATATTGCATGCAATTCTGGTCTCCTTCCTATCGGAAAGATGTTGTGAAACTTGAAAGGGTTCAGAAAAGATTTGCAAGGATGTTACCAGGGTTGGAGGATTTGAGCTATAGGGAGAAGCTAACAGGCTGGGGCTGTTTTCCCTGGAGCGTCAGAGGCTGATGGGTGACCTCATAGAGGTTTACAAAATTATGAGGGGCATGGATAGGGTAAGTAGACAAAGTCTTTTCCTTGGGTGGGGGAGTCCAGAACTAGAGGGCATAGGTCTAGGATGAAAGGGGAAAGATAAAAAAAGAGACCTAAGGGGCAACCTTTTTCACGCAGAGGGTGGTGCATGTGTGGAATGAGCTGCCAGAGGAAGTGGTGGAGGCTGGTACAATTGCAACATTTAAGAGGCATTTGGATTGGTATATGAATAGGAAGGGTTTGGAGGGATATGGGCCAGGTGCTGGCAGGTGGGACTAGATTGGGCTGGAATATCTGGTTGGACCAAAGGGTCTGTTTCCGTGCTGTACATCTCTATGACTCTCTTTGATTAGAATAGGACATTTGATATGCTAGCAGAGTAGACATAAAAATGGTAGATAGAATTTCATGCAAAGAAGTGAGAGGTGATGCATTTTGGCAGAGAAATTGGAGACAGGCAATATGGATGTAATGACACTTCTAAGGAGGGACCTGGAGATTCACATGCATAAGTCTTTTCAAATGATGGGATGTAGTAAGCGGTAATTAGCAAAATGTATGAGACCTTGGCTTAATAATTAGAGATTAGATTAGATTAGATTACATACAGTGTGGAAACAGACCCTTCGGCCCAACAAGTCCACATGTTGAGTATAAAAGCAGGAAAGTTTTGCTGAACATTTATAAAGCCCCAGTTAGGCCACACTGAAGTATTGGTACCAGTTCAGATCACTACTGTTGAGAAAAGATGCAAGGTTCCTTGAGAAACTGCAGAGAATTGCTAGAATAATTCAGGGTTGGGAGGCTTTCATAATAAGATTAGCTTGAAAGAGCTGGGGTTGTTCTCATTGAGGGAAGATTTGACTGCATTATGCAAGAGTGTGACAGGTGACAGTAAACAATGAAAGTCTGTTCTCATTTGCTGATTTAACAAAGACAGTGGAATCTGGATAAGTCTCTGGGCAAGGCATGCAAGGGGAATTTGGAGGAAGAACTTTTTTTTTATACAATGCGTGACAATGATCTGGAACTTGATGCACATGAAGGGGTGATTGTGGAAACAATCGATGATTTAAGAAAGAAATAGAATGGCCACTTGCGCAAAATAATTAAAATTGCAAGGATAAGGGAACAGAATGAGAAGATGGGACTGATTAGATTACTCTACAGTGAACATAGATTTAATGGGACAAATAGGATAGTGAAGGCAGCATTTGGTATTCTTACCTTTATTGGACAATGACTTCTTGCTGGCCCCTCTCCCCTGTGAGAACGTTCTGCACCCTCTCTGAGACATCCTTGATCCTGGTACCAGGGAAACAACACACCATTCTGCTTTTTCTCTGCTGGCCACAGAAACATCTGTCATGTTGCGACTGTACAGGACATTGATTAGGCCAGTATTTCTGCAATCCTGGTTTCCCTGCTATTGGAAGGATGCTGTGAAACTTGAAAGGGTTCAGAAAAGATTTGCAGGAAGTTGCCAGGCATGGAGGATTGGAGCTGTAGGGGGAGGCTTTTTAAGCTGGGGCTATTTTCCCTGCAGCATCAGAGGCTGAGGAGTGACCTTATCAAGGTTTATAAAATCGTGAGGGGCATATAGGGTAAATAGATAAGGTCGTTTCCCTGGTATAGGGGAGTCCAAAACTAGAGGGCATAGGTTTAAGGTGAGAGGGGAAAGATTTAAATGAGACCTAAGGGGCAACTTTTTCACGCAGAAGGTAGTGCATGTATGGAATAAGCTGCCAGAGGCAGTGGTGGAGGCTGGTGCAATTGCAACATTTAAAAGTCATCTGGATGGGTATATGAATAGGAAGTGTATGAATAGGGAATTGGGCCAAATGCTGGCAAATGGGACTAGATTTATTTAAGATATCTAGTCCGCATGGATGAGTTAGACAGAAGGGTCTTTCCATGCTGTGTATCTCTATGAACGTGAAATGGCCATCTCCCATGCCTTACTAATTCTGAGTACATTTTCAGCAATTAAATTTGACATTTCGGTATCATTCATATCTTGAGACTAAATAAAAGAAAACAAATATTACATCCTGCAATACTACAATCCTTTAACTTCCTCAATCATCTCCAATTCTTTATCTGTGGTTACTTGCAAAATGACAGTCACTGCACATATTTGATTACATGTGCGGTGTTTTGGGAGGTGCACACCCTGTGTTGAAGCACAATGATGGACGAGGGAGATCCAGTAGATGTAGTGTACCTGGACTTTCAGAAAGCTTTTGATAAAGTCCCACACAGGAGGTTAGTGAGTAAAATTAGGGCGCATGGTATTGGGGGCAAAGTACTAGATTGGATTGAAAATTGGTTGGCTGATAGGAAACAAAGGCTAGTGATAAACGGCTCCATTTCGGAATGGCAGGCAGTGACCAGTGGGGTACCGCAGGGATCCGTGCTGGGACCGCAGCTTTTTACAATAAATGTTAATCTGGGAGTGCAGGTCCGTTGTACCCTGAAGGTAAGCATGCAGGTACAGCAGGTAGTGAAGAAGGCTAATAGCATGCTGGCCTTCATAACAAGAGGGATTGAGTATAGAAGCAAAGAGGTCCTTCTGCAGCTGTACAGGGCCCTGGTGAGACCACACCTGGAGTACTGTGTGCAGTTCTGGTCTCCAAATTTGAGGAGAGACATTCTGGCTATTGAGGGAATGCAGCGTAGGTTCACGAGGTCAATTCCTGGAATGGCGGGATTACCTTACACTGAAAGACTGAAGCGACTGGGCTCTTAGACTGAGAGGGGATCTGATTGAGACATATAAGATTATTAAAGGATTGGATACTCTGGAGGCAGGAAACATGTTTCCGCTGATGGGTGAGTACCGAACCTGAGGACACAGCTTAAAAATACGGGGTAGACCATTTAGGACAGCGATGAGGAGAAACTTCTTCACCCAGAGAGTGGTGGCTGTGTGGAATGCTCTGCCCCAGAGGGCAGTGGAGGCCCAGTCTCTGGATTCACTTAAGAAAGAGTTGGATAGAGCTCTCAAAGATATTGGAATCAAGGGTTATGGAGATAAGGCAGGAAGAGGATACTGATTAGGAATGATCAGCCATGATCATATTGAATGGCGGTGCAGGCTCGAAAAGCTGAATGGCCTACTCCTGCACCTATTGTCTATTGTCTAATGACTTGGTCCAATGGCAGAACGCAGACACTTGGCAACTCATCTACATTCCAGTGTGATACTGAGCAAATGATAGATCCACAGAGTTCTCATGCTTTTCCACTTATTGAAAATCCAATTGTGGTCCTTGAAGATGGCTAAGAATTAGGAAACAGATTAATGGTTAATTCTTTTCCGGGCTGGATGAAGTTTTATAGTGGAGTTTCTGATATAAATCATCTAGATCTTAGTGTGCAAGGGATGCTTTCAATACTTGTGGTCAACCCAAATCTTGGGAGTATTTTAAACTGCCAGGAGGACCGTATAGAACTTCTAAGAACATCAGCATATTGATAAAGTAGGTAAATGGGTTGCGAATGAAATCCAGTTTGAAAGATGGGCAAGTGATATACTTTGACACAAAGAATGCAGAGACGCAATATGACATAAAGGATGGCATCCCATTATGAGGGGTGTGCAGGAGTAAAGAGATCTTGGTGTTTATGTCCATAAGTCATTAAAGGTGACCGGTTAGGTAGGGAGAACTCTCAATAAAGCAGACAATACTTTAGGCTTCATAAATAGGGTATAAGAGTTGGGGCTTGGGGTTATGATAAACTTATATAAGACGCTAGGTCAATCTCAGCTGGAATACTGTGTACAGTTCTGGGTGCCACATTATGCAAATGTTTTCGTGCAAAAAAGATTTATGAAAATGGTTCCACACTTTATTGATGAAAAAGGTTGGAGACACTGGGACTGTTTTTCCTCGAAGAGGCGAGGGATCAGAAGAGATTGGATCAAAGCTTCCAAAATGACAAGCGTCTGGACAGAGTGGATAGGGATAAACTGTTTCAAATAGAGAACCAGAGGGTACACTTTAAAAAAAAGTGTTTCACAAGAGAAGCAAATGTGATAAGAGCAAACACTTCAAACAGCGATTTCTGAGGATCTTGAATGCGCTGCCTGGATAAGTGATGGAGACAGGTTTCATTGAGGCATGAAAGACCTAGCATCTTTCTTTAAATTGAAATAAAGTGCAGAGTTATGGGGGAAATGCAAGGGATTGACACTCGGAGAGCTAATGTAGACACAATGGGCCAAATCGTCTCTCTCAGCTGTGTAACAACTATGATTGTCACACATTTATGGCTACTGTATTCCTTGTTGGCTAATTTTCTGTTCAATATATTATCCTCAACATCGAGTTTTTATTTTCTGCAATGATCTTTGATGTAGCACCTAATCAGCCATCAATACAGCATATCGACAGGTTCCACTATATACAAAGCTATGTTACTTCCTCAAAGAGCTGGTTAAGCATAATATGCATCTTGCAAAATCAAATAATGTTTGTCCCACACAAATGCCATGCAGTGATCATCTCCAGTAAGAGATAATCCACCCCCGCTCCTTGACATTCAATTGCGTTATCATCGCTGGACCGTCTGCAATCAACATCCCTGAGGGTTTATCATCCATTGCCCAAAATTCATCTGGACCTGATTGGCTACAAAAGCAGGCTAGAAATAGTGCACTGAGTAACTTGCCTCCTGGCTCCTCAAAGCCTGCCCACCATCTACAAGGCACAAGTCAAGAGTGCGATGGCATACTCTCCACTTGCCTGGATGAGTGCAGCTCCAACAACACTCGAAGCTTGGCACCATCCAGGTCAAACTAGCCCACTTTGGTTGTAATTTTAGCAAGGCATTTGATAAGGTTCCTCATTGTAGGCTTATTCAGAACGTAAGGAGGCATGGGATACAGGGATATCTGGCTGTCTGGATACAGAATTGGCTGGTCCATTGAAGACAGAGGGTAGTAAGTGGAAAGTATTCAGCCTGGAGCTCGGTTACCAGCGGTGTTCCAAAGGGATTGGTTCTGGGACCTCTGCTCTTTGTGATTTTTATAAATGCCTTGGAAGAGGAAGTGGAAGGGTGGGTTAGTAAGGTTAGTGGAGTTGTGGATAGTGTGGAGGGCTGTTCTAGGTTGTAACAGGACATTGACAGGATGCAGAACTGGGCTGATAAGTGGCACATGGAGTTCTATCTGGAAAAGTGTGAAGTTATTCACTTTGGAAGGTTGAACTTGAATGCAGAATATAGGATTAAAGGCAGAATTCTTGGCAGTGTGGAGGAACAGAGGGATCTTGGGGTCCATGTCCATAGATCCCTCAAAGTTGCCATCCAAATTTATAGGGTTGTTAAGAAGGCATATGTGTATTGGCTTTCATTAGCAGGGGGATTGCATTTAAGAGCCACAAGGTTATGTTGCCACTTTATAGAGCTCTGGTTCGAGCAAACTGGGAATATTGTGTTTGGTTCTGGTCGCTTTAGACGTGGAAGCTTTAGAGAGGTTGCAGAGGAGATTTACCAGGATGCTGCCTGGATTGGAGGGTATGTCTTATGAGGAAAGGTTGAGGGAGTTAGGACTTTTCTCATTGGAGAGAAGAAGAATGGGAGGTGACTTGATAGCGGTATACAAGATGTTGAGAGGCATAGATAGACTAGATAGCATGAGACTTTTTCCATGGCTTTTTCATGAGGGGGCATAATTATAAGGTAATTGGAGGAAGGTTTAGGTGAGATGTCAGAGGTAGGTTCTTTACACAGAGTGTTGGGTGCGTGGAATGCACTGCCAGCAGTGGTAGTAGAGTCAGATATATTAGAGACATTTAGGTGACTCTTAGATGAGCGCATGGAAGAGAGCACAAAGAAGGGTATGTAGGTTATTCTGATCTTAAGAGTAGGATAAAAGGCCGGCATAACATCGAGGGCCAAAGGCCTGTACTGTGCTGCACTGTTCTATGTATCAGTAAGAGCAAAGCAACCAGTTTCACTTGCTGACCACAGTCCTCCATTTCACTTCCCCTGAGTAATTATTGAATTCTCTTTAAAAGATAAAGATTGAGTCGGTCAGCATCACGTTGCCAGGCAATTTATCCAGATTCTGACAACACATTGTGTAAAAAAGGATTTTCCTTGCGTCTCCTTTGGTTCTTTTGCAGTTCACCTTAATTCAGGTGTTCTAGTTCCCATCGTTTTGACAGTGGGAGCAGTTTTCTCCCACATGTCTTGTGTTTAGACTCATTATGACTTTGATCACCTCCATAAAATTTCCTCTCAACTCTCTCTGAGGAAAACAGCCCAAATTCTCCATTAAAAGCAAAGTACTGCAGATGCTGGAGATCTGAAGTAAAGAGAGAGAGTGTTGTAGAAAGTCAACAGATCTGGCAGCACCCGTGAAGAGAGAAACAGAGTTAAAGTTTCAATAAGATTTTTTTTCCTCAGTAACTGAACTCAGTCGTTACTAGAACATGGATTTTTTTTCCCTGACTTTCTCCACATCCTTACTGAACTTCCTTGCCTAGAAGTGGTCACAGTACTCCAGTTGAGAGCAACACAATGTTTTATCAAGGTTCTCCAAAGCCTCCTTGCTTTTGTACTCTGTCTGTATTAATAAAGTCCAGGATCTTGTATGCCTTATTAACCATTCACAACATGTCTTTTCATCTTCAATGAAGCAGAAAATGCTGGAGAAATTCAACAAGTTTGACGTCATATGTCTAGCAAGAAACAGAGTTATTCTGTTGAGTTCGATATGACTACTTCAGAATTCTTAAACTTGATGCATTAACTCTCTTTTCTCTCTCCACAGATGATGCCAGACCTGCTGAGTTTCTCCTGCATATTTTATCTTTATTTCAGATTTTTAACCATCTGCAGTATTTAGCTTTTATTTGCCAACTTCAATAATCTATTCCGAAGACTACCTGCTCCTGCAATCTTTTTAGAATTGTGCCCTTCATCTTATATTGTCTTGCCATGTTCTCCCCAACAGTAGATATCTCTTCACACTTCCCTACATTAATATTTTTTCAGTCAATTATCCACCCATTCCTGCAACCTATTTGTCTTTTTGAAGTCTATCCTAAACTTAATATTTTCAAATTTAGTCTCATCTGCAAATGTGTCCTATATGCCAAGCCTAGGATTTTAATACAGACCAAGAAAAGAAGTGGTCATTGCACTGACCCATGGGCAACACCCACAGTATAACTTTCCCCAGACTGGGAAGCAACCCACTCTTTCATTTTAGGAAAAGCTTGAATTTAACGAAGGATATACTAAAAGGGTCAGATGAAATAGAGTGGACAAGCTTGTATAGTGCACAGATGCCAGCATGGGCAGGTTGGACTGAATGGCCTGTTTCTATGCTATAAACAGGCTAATGTGCTCAAAGCACTCCTCAAAGGTATATTAGAAGGTCAGGTACATCATAAAATGTGTGCATATCTGCTAATGTTGAATTGGCTAAGACTCTCTTGAATGGTGAAATCTACGTTTCTTAAAAGATTGACCTCTAAGCATCGGCTGGCATTTACAATTTATATTTCCAGTGGTTCCTTTTTTATGTCATTATTGTATGCTAGAAATGAACAATTGAGAGATTGTAATTGTGGAACAATCATAACCTTTTGGCACAGTATTGAAGATACAATGACAGGTAACCAAGTGTCTCAGAAAGGGAGAATATATCATTTTCGTATAAAGTCCCTTGAAAGGTCTGGCAGAGAGTCTGGGTAATGGGGACATTTGTTTTAATTCTTTCATTGGATTTAATTGTCACTTACTAGGTTGGTATTTGTTAACCATCTCAGATTGTCCTTGAGAAGGTAGTAGTGAGCTGCCGTCTCTGCAACATGCACAGTGTTTCTAGGAAGGGGTTCCAGACTTTTGACCCAGATGTCTGAAATAGTTTGCTAACAGTTGGATCATCATTGCAATACCTGCAGCTACTATGGAGTGTAGATGCAACCAGTGATGTTATGAGTCAGTGTTGTCACCTTGGCAATGTACTACTTGTGCTGTGAATGCTGCTCAGAATCCTAAGCCGCTTAGTCATAGAGTTGTTTAGCATGGAAACAGACTCTTTAGCCCAGCTTGTCCATGCCGACCAGATATCTTTAATTAACCTAGTCCCATTTGCCAGCATTTGGCCCATATCTCTCTCAACCCTTCTACTCCTATACCCATCCAGATGCTTTTTAAATGTTGCAATTGTACCAGTCTCCACCACTTCCTTTGGCAGCTCATTCCATACACGCACCACCCTCTATGTGAAAAAGTTGCCCCTGAGATCCCTTTTAAATCTTTCCCCTGTCACCTTAAAAATATGCCCTCTTGCAAATCTGGCAAATAGGACTCGATTCATTTTGGATATTTGGTCTGCACTGACGAGTTGGATCAAAGGGTCTATTTCCATGCTGTACAGCTCTATGATATTGATTGAGGGGTAAATATTATTGTCCAGGAGACAATAGTGAACTGCCCTGCCCTCCTTCAGAATAGGGTCTTCTGTGTTCACCTGTGAAAGGGCAGGTGGTGCCTCTGTTTAATATTCAACATCTCTTTTGATACTGCCTTAAATTGGAATTCAAGATTCCCACTTCTGGATAGATGCTTTCTATGTTTCCCAGCACAAGTAATCTAAACACTTTAACCTGAGAACAAACTGTAACTATAAAATGACATTTTAGCATAAATTATACCATAGCAAGGAGTTGGATGTTCTGGAAACTTTACAATCCCATCCCTTTTGATGTGACTAACAAATTATATTCAGCTGCCAATGAAGATCGATGTCCCCTCAAGAGGGGCTTCTTGGTTCGAGATCGGTCAAAGGAATCGACAAATGCGGTCGATTCAAGAAGCAAGGTTCATTAGTTTATTGAATTAAGGTACCTAGACGCAATTCTATCCAGCAACATAGAGATTGAAGCTTCTGTGTCCCGTGATGAAGCTGCGCAATTACATTTGAAAATTACACATTATTTATATGTTTTTTTAAGAAATAGTACAGCCTTAATTACAAGAAAGACCAATCACATATAATAAGGTGACATGATTTACAGCAAGTTAATCCAATGATATTTTCTTTAAGAAGGATATCTAATTTACGTAAATTGTCATGCCATGTATTAGTTCAAGGTTAGTTCAAATGGTCAATTAATGTGTCAGTATTCATCTTATGAAAACTCTATTGTCCTCTTATCTTTGAACCGCAAGTTAATTCTGCAAATCAGCAGTATGGTTTACAGGCCATTTTGTAGTATTCTTTTAAATCGAGAAACCATTTTGTTGAAATAAAAATCTACATATTTTGTTGCCTAAATTCCAATTTTAGATCCTCACCAACACTGACTTGCTTCTTCATGCACTTAGGTCTGCACTGAATCTGCCATATCAAACTGGCCATGGAAATTTGGGAGGTCCCCTTCTCCATTTGTTTCGTTTTGAGCTGCATTCATATTGAAAATTCAAGGACTGCTTTCTCATTTCGTGTCCATGTGGTTGTATCTACATCCTGATGTTGTAGAATTTCTGATTTCTCTCTAATATTAATGGATTTGCTGTTTTTGTTTTCACAGGTGACTGTTGATAAATGGGAACCATTAATGAATAATCTAGGGCATGTATGTAGAAAACTCAAGTGAGTATTTCCCTTAGTGTGTTCACATGAGACTCAGTCCTCACAAGTCAGTGTTTATTTGCTTCATTGCTTCTGATGCTGTGGTGTATGGACGTGTGGTTTACAATAAAGAACCTGTAACAGAGAATCTGATTGAGTTCCTTTCATTCATTATAAAGCAGACCAATTGAATGAGAGGTACCAGAGAGAAGAGACTGCCATCTTAGTGAAACAGAGAAGGTCATTACCTTTCTTCCAGTACTGCTGGTTGATGCTCCATACAAAGACCGCAATGTCCAGGTGGTGACTTCAGACCAGGCTGCCAGGGTCTGTCAGCAAGGCCTTCTCTACCGTCCCTCAGAGAAAGGGATGCACCTCCTCTGCACCGTCCTGGCTGCCATGATCTTCAGGTCCCTGTTGGGGAATTGTGATGCCATTTCTTACCTTCTCAGACATCAAGTCATAGAGATGTACAGCACAGATACAGACCCTTCGCTCCAACTCACCCATGCTGACCAGATAACCTAAAATAATCTAGTCCCATTTGCCAGCACTCTGCCCACATCCCTGTAAACTCTTCCTATTCATGTACTCTTCCAAATGCCTTTTAAATGCTGTAATTGTACCAGCCTCCACCACTTCCTCTGGCAGCTCAGTCCATACACGTACCACCCTCTGCATGAAAAGGTTTCCCCTTAGGTCTCTTTTATATCTTTCCCCTCTCAACCTAAACCTATACCCTCTTGTTCTGGACTCCCCCACCCTAGGGAAAGACTTTCCCTATTTACCCTATCCATGCCCCTCATGACCTTATAAACATCTATAAGGTCACCCCTCAGCCAGCGCTCCAGGGAAAACAGACCCAGGCTGTTCAGCCTCTCCCTTATAGCTCAAATCCTCCAACCCTGGCAACATCCTTGTAAATCTTTTCTGAACCCTCTCAAGCTTCAGAACACCCTTCCGATAGGAAAGAGACATGAATTGCATGCAATATTCCAAAAATGTCCTGTACAGCCGCAACATGACCTCCCAACTCCTGTACTCAATACTCTGACCAATAAAGGAAAGCATACCAAACGCCTTCTTCACTATCCTATCTACCTGCGACTCCACTTTCAAGGAGTTATGAACCTGCACTCTAAGGTGTCTTTGTTCAGCAACACTCCCTTGGACCTTACCATTAATTGTATAAGTCCTGCTAAGATTTGCTTTCCCAAAAATGCAGCACCTCGCATTTATCTAAATTAAACTCTACCTGCCACTTCATAGCCCATTGGACCATCTCATCAAAATCCCTATGTAATCTGAGGTAACCTTCTTTGCTGACCCAGCACCGACCTTTGTGGCACACCACTGGTCACAGGCCTACAGTGTGATAAACAACCCTCCACCACCACCTTCTGTCTTCTCCCTTTGAGCCAGTTCTGTATCCAAATGGCTAATTCTCCCTGTATTCCATGAAATCTAACCTTGCTAATCAGTCTCCCATGGGGAACTTTGTCAAATGTCTTACTGAAGTCCATATAGATCACGTCCACCGCTCTGCTCTCATCAATCCTCTTTGTTACTTCTTCAAAAAACTCAATCAAGTTTGTGAGACATGATTTCCCATGCCTTTCCAAATACATGTATATCCTGTCCCTCAGGATTCCCGCCGACAACTTGCCCACCACCGATGTCAGGCTCACTGGTCTATAGTTCCCTGGCTTGTCTTTACCTGCTCCTCGGATGCTGCCTGGCCTGCTGTGCTTTTCCAGCATGACATTTTTCAACTCTGGTACTCCAGCATCTGCAGTCCTCACTTTCTCCTAGTTGTCTTTACCACCCTCAAACACTCAATTAGGTGATTAACCATTAACTGGTCTTTCAAGTGTTTCACTACTCAGAAGCCTATTGTGTATTTGGGTCATTGACATTTCCAATAAAATCACATCTAACAATGTCTGGAAACAGTATCCCTTTTCACAAAGTGAATCCCCTCTTTAATAAAAATTTATCATTTTTGTTTGAAATGACAGTATTTTCATCTACTATCATAACTGCACTAAACTATCAAGCCATAAATTTGCTTGAGTCGCTTTAATATTTGACTGACATGATTAGCTACTTTCGACCAGCAGCTAATTACCAAATGTGAACATTAGAATGGTCCGGACTCTCTCTTACGGAGCATTGGGTCTAATGTTGGACTATGTATTTTGAGAAAGATGCAAAGGTTTGGAGATAATTGGCTGGAATGGTATCAGGGCTGAGTGGCTTCAGTTATGTAAAGAAACAGAAGAATCTGATGATGTTCTCCTTTTTAGTGAAGAGAATTTGAACAAGTAGTGTTTCAGCTGGTGGGAGGGACAGATTTTAGATTGATTAGCAAAAGGACCAGAGGCAAGCTGAGAATTCTTTTGTTTTAAACCATTGAGTTGTTGTGATCAGGAATGCACTGCCTGAAACGGTGGTGGAAACAGATTCGGCAGTAACTTTCAAAGGGTAATTGGGTATATACTTGGAAAAGAAAGTGAGGACTGCAGATGCTGGAGATCAGAGCTGAAAATGTGTTGCTGGAAAAGCGCAGCAGGTCAGGCAGCATCCAAGGAACAGGAGAATCGACGTTTCGGGCATAAGCCCTTATAATGTCAATTCTCCTGATCCTTGAATGCTGCCTGACCTGCTGCGCTTTTCCAGCAACACATTTTCAGCTATATAACTTGGAAAGGAAACACTTCCAAGCTTCAGGGGAAAAGAATACATGTGAGCTGGCACAGACGCAATGGTCTCCTGATGTGTAAGATTCTGTGATACATTTTTTTGACTTTAGTTTTTGCTTCATATTAAGTATGTCTGTGCAGGCATGATCATTCATAATTCTGAAAGCTTGCTTTAAATCCTTTCTTTCCTTTTTAGGAAATATGATGAAGCATTAGACTATCACCACCAGGCTCTGGTCCTCATTCCTCAGAATGCATGCACCTATTCTGCTATCGGTTATGTGCTGAGTCTCATGGGAAACTTTGAGAGCGCCATCAACTATTTTCATACGGTATGATTTTTCTTGAACAACTTTAAGATATAAAACACAACCGTGAATTGATCTACCAGCTGCCAAATTATTTAACCCCTTTTACTGATAGATGTGATTTTTTTTTTGTGTATTTCATCTGAAGTTATTGAAAGAGGAACTGGGTGGTGCCCTGTGTTTGCATGTTATCCTTACCTGGGACTAGGGAGGGGATCCTACTGTATAATTATTTGTGGGGATATTGGGTGAGGGATGGTGTGTGAAAAGTGCATTGACAGAACCTTTGATTTTGAGTGTTGTCAGACCTTGATTCTACCTCTGAGCATTACAGTATGAACAGACTAAATCTGGGAAGGAAGGGAGGGTTAATTTGTCTACAGAGACCCAGTGAATCATGTCTCCTTGCAAAACTTCTGTCTTTACAATCAGTGTAATGGGAAGTACAGTATCACAAAACACACTATATTTCCCACAGTCTGCACCCCTACAAGCCATGCATAATCGTGATTTGAAATTATATCATCTTTTCACTGTCATTGGATCAAAATCTAGGAACTCCCTTCCCAACAGCCCTGTGGACATACTTATGGCAGATGGATTGCAGCTAATGAAAATGTAGTTCATGAGAACATTCTCAAAGGCAATAAAGATTGAGCAAAACATTGCTGGAAGCCGTGTGAATAGTGTGAAAGAAGGAAAATATAAACTGTTGAATTATTTGTCTGTGTGTAACCATTATTCCAGTTCTCCCATTAACACTTCCCTACATCCACCCTGACAGAATAAATCTTTCCATCTCTGGAAGATAACTGTCTAAATTGTCTATGGCTTCTCTCTCAAACTTACACCCATATTATTAAATCACATTTTAAACCAGTTGATGACTGGAGCTACCTTTTTTAAAGTAAAATAAATGCTTTTTCATTCCAATGGAGGAAACAGTTTGAGTTTGATATTTCGTTTTGTTTTGCAGGCTCTGGGTCTGCGCAGAGATGATACTTTTTCAGTTACGATGCTTGGTCATTGCATAGAGATGTACATTGGCAGTGCAGATGCCTATATTGGTAAGCAACCACCTTAAAGCTTTCTGCACAATTTTAAACCATTGTCAATGTCTGGTTTATTCTTTGTGGAGGTGCCAGTGTTGGGCTTGGGTGAGCAAAGTCAGAAGTCACACGACATCAGGCTATAGTCCAACAGGTTTATTTGAAATTACAAGCTTTCGGAGCACTGCTCCTTCGTCAGGTGAAGCCCACTTGTGATTTCAAATAAACCTGTTGAACTACAGCCTGATGTTGTGTGACTTCTGACTGTGTTTCATTCTTGCACTAGCACTTAGTTCCCAGTCTCTTGATCAATAAGGCCTGTTTCCACAGTACGACACTGCTCACCTCTAACACACCTAGAGAAAGTTGTGCAGTTTTATGAACTGCCATGTTTTCTGTTCTTGGTTAAATCAAAGCATTATTTTTCTTTTGGATTTCAAGCTCCTAAGCAATGCCAAGTTCAAAAACAAAGACTTGCATTTAAATGGAGCCTTTCCAATCTCAGGACACCCAAAAATGCTTTTGACTTACGCATTTAAGAAGTGTAGTTGTCATTGTGATGCAGAAAACTCAGCAGGCAGTCTGTGCACAGCAAGATCCCACCAGCAACCAAGTGTTAAGTGACAAGCTCGTCTACTTGGGGTGGTGGATTTGGGTCACCAGGAAGAAAGGTTCTGCTTGATCTTCAATACTGCCCCCTTTGTACATAGATGGAACCTCTAGTTAATGTCAAGTCTGGATTACGTTACCACTGACTGCAGCATTCTCTCAATATTGCATTGGGAGTATGTCAGTCTGGATTATAGGTTCAAGTCTCTGGAGTGAGGCTTGAACCTGCAGCCCTCTGTCTCAGAAGAAAAGGCAATCTGATGTGCACTAATGAGACCTGGTAATAATAATTCTGTAGAAACAAGAGTTGTGGTAGAGGACTAGAAAATGCAAATGTACAAGGTAAGGCAAAGAGATTTGTCAGGCCATCACAGACTACTTTCACTTGGACGTGGGTAAACTCCTAGAGTACACGATGCACCATTGGGAAAGTATGAATTAAAAAGGATGACCTCTAGAGAATTCTACTGGGTAAATCGAAACATGCCACAGAGGTCTTGAGATACTTAATGTAAAGAGGCACTATTCGAATTTGTTGAAGAACTAATATTGGCCAGGGCACTGGGAGAATCTCCAGTTCAAATAATGTCATGGGATCATTCATTTTATAATCAATCTGGTATGTGAGCATCACTGGCCTGGCTAGTATTTATAGTCCATCCCTAGTTATCCTACAGAAGAGTTGTGGTATCTGAAACATCAACCACGTTATTTTTGACACCTTTAGTGAAGTAATTGTTTAATATTCAAACTAAGCTTGGTAGCATGATTGGAAATTAGTTTGTTTCTGTGTTTTCAAATGGTAGAAAACAGGAACACACAAATTGGAGAAGACCATTCAGTCCACAGTACTTATACTGGCTCTTCAAAAGAGCTACTCAAACCACATGTTTTTTATTCATGTGTCTCAGAGGAAAATGTTCCTTTCATTGCAGGAACTGAGTTAAAGGAGAAACTTGGTTGCTACGAGCTCGACATGTCTACAATGAAGGCACCAGCGATCAAGAAAATGATTTGCCCCTCCTGGGAGGAGAGGGAGTGTGATACTGAGTTGGAAAGGCAGCCCCTTGAGGAGAGTGGCATCATGGCCTTGGATACATCACCCCAGCAGAGCAAGGTAGCAAGTACCGAGGCTCACCACGAAGACACCCCACTTTTCACAGAAATGGAAATGAATGAAAGTGACATGATATTAGAGGCATCCTTGTCTGACCACAGTACTTGAGTGTCTTCTGACCAGAAATTTTGGAACCTTCCTCATCTCCTTCGCAAGTTAATTAAACTGTGATGTCTGCAGCTGATTTAGAACTCACAGCAGCACTGGTGGAACCGGGCCCATTCAGCAGACAGTGAGTGGTCCCTTCCGCAACAATGTTTTGGTAGCAATAAGCAAATGATTGAGATGGTTATTTAACGATGTAATGATCTCATGGTGACCTGCAGAGTAAAAGGTGATCATGATATTTTGAAATATTGCCACCTGTCATTTCATTGTATTAAAATCTCGAAACTTGTTCTTTATGTTGTTCCATCTTTGTGCAGTGTCTTATTGTAGTGAGAACCAAATGCCAAATATTAATATTTTTGTAGTCATCATATTCTGCATGCATCTATCATAGAATCATAGAGATGTACAGCATGGAAACAGACCCTTCGGTCCAACCTGTCCATGCCGACCAGATATCCCAACCCAATCTAGTCCCACCTGCCAGCACCCGGCCCATATCCCTCCAAACCCTTCCTATTCATATACCCATCCAAATGCCTCTTAAATGTTGCAATTGTACCAGCCTCCACCACATCCTCTGGCAGCTCACTCCATACACGTACCACCTTCTGCATGAAAAAGTTGTCCCTTATATATTTCAGACCACATCAGACCATCATCTCTGACCTCTGCCACTCTGTATTACCTGTGTTTTCCAGACTTTACTGTAGCTTCTTAAAATATTAATGGGTTTAAATAGCTGCTGCACATATTTCTCAATATATGTAGGGTCAGTTAGCTCAGATGGCTGCACAGCTGATTTGTGATGCCTGGGTTCAAATGCTACACCAGCTGAGGTTACCAGGTAGGACACCCTACCTCCCCCATGCCTGAGGCTTGGTGACTCTCAGGTTAAACCACCACCAATTGTGTCTCGCTAATGAGAGAGCAGCCTGATTGTCTGGTAATACTATGGCGACTTTATCTTTACATTAATTGAAGTGATCATTAAATATATCGCAAGCCTGTTGCATTTCCATACATTCGTATTTCTAAGGCAATGGGACAATCGTTGACCACCCGTCCTCCCTGAATACCCTTTAAACTCAAAAGAAATCACCTTTGGCATGTAGCGGTTGTGTTACATGCTCTGTTTCCCTTTCGTGGTCTTTCCTTCCTACCTTTGTATAATTCATGTAGATTCCTGTCTTTTGCAGAACATTATTTCAGTAAACTCATAGAGATGTACAGCATGCAAAAAGACCCTTCAGTCCAACTCGTCCATGCTGACTAGATATCCTAACCTAATCTAGTCCCATTTGCCAGCATGTGGCACATATCCCTCTAAACCCTTCCTATTCATATACCCATCTAGCTGCCTTTTAAATGCTGTAACTGTACCAGCTTCTACCACTTCCTCTGGCAGCTCATTCCATACACGTACTTCCCTCTGTGTGAAAAAGGTGCCCCTTAGGTCTCTTTTATATCCTTCCATCTCATCCTAAACCTATGCCCTCTAGTTCTGGATTCCCCCACCCCAGGGAAATGACCTTGTCTATTAATCCTATCCATGCCCCTCATAATTTTGCAAACCTCTATAAGGTCACCTCTCAGCCTCCGACACTCCAGGGAGAACAGCCCCAGCCTGTTCAGCCTCTCCCTGTAGCTCAAATCCTCCAACCCTGGCAACATCCTTGTAAATCTTTTCTGAACCCTTTCAAGTTTCACAACATCTTTCCAATAGGAAGGAGACCAGAATTGCATGCAATATTCCAACAGTGGCCTAATCAATGTCCTGTACAGCTGCAACATGACCTTCCAACTCCTATACTCAATACTCTGACCAATAAAGGAAAGCGTACCAAACATTGCCTTCACTATCCTATCTGCTTGTGACTGTACTCTGAAGAAACTATGAACCTGCACCCCAAGGTCTCTTCGTTCAGCAACACTCCCCAGGAGTGTTAACTTACCACTAATTGTACAAGTTCTGTTCTGATTTGCTTTTCCAAGATGCAGCACCTCACATTTATCTAAATTAAACTCTGTGCCACTCCTCAGCCCATTGGCCCATCTGATCAAGATCCTATTTTACTCTGACTAACCCGATGTTTTTCATTTAAGTTCAGCTCTTTTTGAAAATGTTCACTGTAAATGGTGTAGTAATATTAATGCAGCATGTGGGACCAACAACATAACTCTGAGTTCAATTCAAACTTATGACTACTTATCCAGAATCCAAACATTGGAAGTCAAGCCATTGACACAGTATTCAAGGAATACACATTGGCACTTTGAGGTAATGAGCTTGCCTCAGTTGAAGAGGAGACGTGACTCCGTTTCCTGGTTTGTCATTTCTGAGATTGGCCTGATTGTGTTTTTGATTCAAAACATCGTTGTGGATGGGCCATACATGTTACCTCAATCACTGACACCCACTTCCCACAAACAAAACAACCCTTCCCAGTTTTTGTTTGTCGGCTGCTGTAAAGAATCGACTGCTGTGCACCAAGCGAACAGCCAGCTATGGAGGCCTTTGCTACTCCTGGATGCAAGCAGGCGCATCCCACAAAACATAATGTAGACTAACCCATTGTTAAACTATCCTTACAACAGCGAGAGTTTATGTAAATAATTCTAACTGGGATGAAGTTTGTTGCTGAGCAGCATGAAGAAATACTAGTACAATTAACTGAAAGCTCTGCCAAAGAGGTAATGGTCAAGGAGAATCCTAGGATTAGGAGGAGGCCATTCAGCCCCTCGAGCCTGCTCTGTCACTGAGTAAGATCATGGCTGATCTGTGTCCTAACTCCATATGCCTGATTTGAGGACATATGCCTTTTTACCCTTGCTAAATAAAAATGTGTCTGTCTGATATGTAAATTTAACAATTGAATTAACATTTACCACCATTTCAGGAAGAGTGTTCCAAACTTGCACTACTCTTACTATATATATTCTTGTAAATCTTTTCTGAACCGTCTCAAGTTTCACAACATCCTTCCGATAAAAGAGAGACAGAAATTGCAAGCAATATTCCAAAAGTGGCCCAACCAATGTCCTGTACAGTCATAACATGACCTCACAACTACTATACTCAATGCTCTGACCAATAAAGGAAAGTATACCAAATGCTGCCTTCAATATCCTAACTACCTGAAACTCTATTTTCAAGGAGCTATGAACCTGCACTCCAAGGTCTCTTTGTTCAGCAACATTCCCTCAGACCTTAACCATTAAGTGTATAAGTCCTGCTAAGATTTGCTTTCCCAAAATGCAGCACCTCACATTTATCTAAATTAAACTCCATCTGCCACTTCTCAGCCCGTTGGCCCATCTGGTCAAAATCTAATTGTAATCTGAGGTAACCTTCTTCGCTGTCCACTACCCTTGCAGTTTTGGTGTCATCTGCAAACTTACTAACTATACTTCCTATCTCATATTCAAATCATTCATATAAATGACAAAACGTAGTGGACCCTGCACCCATCCTCACAGGCTTCCAGTCTGAAAAAAACTCTCCATTACCCTGTCTTCTACTTTTGAGCCAGTTTTGTATCCAAATGGCTAGTTCTCCCTGCATTCCGTGAGATCTAACCTTGCGAACCAATCTCCCATGGGGAACCTTGTCGAACACCTTACTGAAGTCCATACAGATCATGTCCACCACTCTGCCCTCATCAATCCTCTTTGTTACTTTTTCAAAAAACTCAATCAAGTTCATGAACGTGATTTCCCATGCACAATCCTAATCAGTCCTTGCCTTTCCAAATATGTGTAAATCCTGTCCCTCAGGATTCCCTCCAACAGCTTGCCCACCACCGACATCAGGCTCACCAGTCTATAGTTCACTGGCTGTCCTTACCATGTTTCTTAAATAATGGTACCACCTGCAGTCTTCCAGCACCTCACCTGTGACTATCGATGATACAAATATCTTAGCAAGGGGCCCCAGCAATCACTTCTCTAGCTTCCCACAGAGGTCTAGGGTACACCTGATCAGGTCCTGGGGATTTATCCACATTTATGCATTTCAAGACATCCAACACTTCATTCTCTATAATATGGACATTTTTCAAGATGACACCATCTACATCCCTATATTCTATATCTTCCATATCCTTTTCCAGAGTAAATACTGATACAAAATACTTGTTTAGTATCTCCCCCATTTTCTGCGGCTCCACACAAAGGTCACCTTGCTGATCTTTGAGGGTCCCTATTCTTTCCCTAGTTACTCTTTTGTCCTTAATGTATTTGTAAAAACCCTTTGGATTCTCCTTAACCCTATTTGCCAAAGCTATCTCATGTCCCCTTTTTGCCCTCCTGATTTCCCTCTTAAGTATACTCCTGCTGCCTTTATACTCTTCTAAGGATTCATTTGATTTCTCATGTCCATACCTGACATATGCTTCCTTCTTTTTCTGAACCAAATCCTCAATTTCTCCAGTCATCCAGCATTCCCTGTACCTACCAGCCTTTCCTTTGACCCTAACAGGAATATACTGTCTCTGGACTGTTATCTCATTATGAAAGCTTACCATTTTCCAGTCGTCCCTTTAACTGTGAACATCTGCCCCCAATCAGCTTTTGAAAGTTCTTGCCTAATACCGTCAAAATTAGCCTTTCTCCAATTTGGAACTTCAATTGTTAGATCCGGTCTATCCTTTTCCATCACTGTTTTGAAACTAATAGAATTATGGTCGCTGGCCCCAGAGTGCTGCCCCATTACCACCTCAGTCACCTGCCCTGCCTTATTTCCCAAACGTAGGTCAAGTTTGCACCTTCTCTAATAGGTACATCCACATACTGACTCAGAAAATTTAACAAATTCCTCTCCGTCTGAACCCTTAACACAATGGCAGTCCCAGTCTACGTTTGTAAAGTTAAAATCCCCTACCATAACACCACTATTATTCTTACAGAAAACTGAAATCACCTCACAAATTTGTTTCTCAATTTCCTGCTGGCTATTAGTGGGTCTATAAAAGAAGGGCTTATGCCCGAAACGTCGATTCTCCTGTTCCCTGGATACTGCCTGACCTGCTGCGCTGTTCCAGCAACACATTTTCAGCCCCACTTTCTCCTCTATAATACAATCCCAATAAATTGATCATTTCTTTCTTATTTCTCAATTCCACCCAAATAACTTCCCTGGATGTATTTCCTGCAATTATTAATTTTCTAAAATCTCAATGTAGTCCTGTGAGCTGTAGCTCACGATACGTGATAGTTTTCAAGTTGTGTGTTTCCCTCTCCATTGTTTCACAGAAATATAAACATAGTCAAAGAGTGTGGCACTGGAAAAGCACAGCCGGTCAGGCAGCATCCGAGGAACAGGAGAATACAGTTGTAATGCTATCCCTTAGCAAAAACACTACTGTCCCTCCTCTCTTGCCTCCTTTTCTATCCTTCCTGTAGCATTTGTATCCCAGAACATTAAGCTGCCAGTCCTGCCCATCCCTGAGCCACATTTCTGTAATTACTATGATACCAGTCTTGATTTCTTTGCCATCCTTGTTGCGTTGAAGAAGTGCAGTCTATGCAGGGAAGGTATTCTGTCAGTAACAGTGCAGGAACAAGATATTTTTAAAATCAGGTTAGTGTGTGGATTGAAGAGGAATTTGCAGTTGGTGGTGTTCCCTTACACATACCGTTCTTGTCCTCCTTGATGGTGAAAAGCGTTGCTTTGGAGATGCTGTTGAAAAATCTACCCTTCCACTAGGTTTGAGAGGAGAGAATATTCCCTCATTAATTTTCTAAAATCTAGCGTGGTCCTATGAGCTGTAGACGTGATAGTTTTCAAATCGTGATGTGTTTCTCTCTCCATAGTTTCGCAGAAATATAAACATAGTCAAAGAGTGTGGCACTGGAAAAGCACAGCCGGTCAGGCAGCATCCGAGGAGCAGGAGAATCAAAGTTTCAAGCATAAGCCTTTCATCAGGATTCCTGTAATTGCTATGATACCAGTCTTGATTTCCTTGCCATCCCTGTTACCCTTGAGAAAGTAGTGGTCAGTTGCCCTGAAGAAGTGCAGTCTATGCATCTTATGCAGCTTATGCTTGAAACATCGATTCTCCTGCACCTCGGATACTGCCTGACCAGCTGTGCTTTCCCACCATAATGCTCTTCAACCCTGATCTTCAGCATCTGCAGTCCTCACTTTCTCCTAGAAACATAAATGCACCCTGGTTGAAGAGAGGGGATTTGAGAAGGCTATTTTTATGGAGGAGGTGATTGAGGGGAAAATATAAAATCGAGTTAGAAACATGAACGAAAAGATTGGGTGGGTGGATAGGCCTTTGAGGAAGATCCAGAAGATGAGGGGATGGAGGCCTTGTGTACGAACATTAAGCCTGCCACCAATAGTAGTGCACAAGTACACAATCATGGTTCAGTGCAAACAATAGATTATCCACGTCAGTATCAATCAAAGACATATGTTTCAAAAGTTTATGCGGCAACATTTTACTATTTTATCAAAGTTTAATTATGCAAATGATGAATGAGTTATACTCACAAACAAAAGCAGAAATTGCTAGACAAACTCAGCAGATCGGATAGCATCTGTGGAGAAAAAGCAGAATTAATGGTTTCAGGTCCAGTGGCCCTTCTTCAGAACTGATTTTAGCGAGAAAAAGGTTAATGATAAAAGAATACAATAGAAATCCAGTCCAAGAGGAAGCAGAACTTCAACAGTAATTTCTGTTTAGTTTCTGATTTCCACTATCTGCGGTTCTTCGGTTGTTTTCATAAGTTATGTTTGTGTCTCATATTGCCGAATGTTTGCTGTTATCGTTTAACTGAAGCTTTTTGAGTCAGAGCAGCTCTTAACAGGCTTGGAATTGGCAAACTGTTAGATGACAGGAGGAGGAAACAGCTTGAAATAAACACAAGTGGAGAAATAGTGCAATCATAATGACCACAGTTGCCAAATGACCAAAGAAGCCTGGAGGAAATGCTACTGATGTATAATATTATGTTCATTCTCTTTCCAACCCAGCTTACCTCTATCTCCTCCAGATCCAGGAGAAAGTTCTGTTGTAGACCCAGGTGAGCTCCGACAGTAAAGAAACAGAAATAGCTGGAGAAACTCGGCAGGTCTGCCAGCATCTGCGGAGCAAAGACCGAGCCAACGTTACTTCTGAACTGACAGTGTTTAGAATAATTCATCTTCTCACAAAGCGTTGTGTTGTAGGTCTTTGATTTCCAATGCTTTCCTTAAATGTTTGAGCAGGAGTTGAGTGGTTTAAGTGCAGTATCACTGAGCATTCATTTCTTTAGTCCAGCTGATCTAAACCTAAATAACTGACTGCCTGTGAAACGTGAGACCTTGTGTTTTATATGGCCATCATGAATACTTCCAGCTTGAAGTTTCTCATTAGTGTAAATGTTTGTTCTTTGGTAGTCACAGTACAGCATCAACACAACAATTGCTACCATACTGACTTAATAATGTAACACATTTTGGTGTGTTAGTTGGAAGGATCTGAGACATGAGTTAGGCATTAATTCTTCACAGAGTCAGTTCAAATCACACACTGGAATATTGTAGCTCCTAAAACATTTTATTTTTCAGTCAGTCAAGTGCCAGTAAGTTCAACATTGGCATGATTATATCACAGTCATGACCAGCACATTGTCAGTGTTTCCAAACACTGAAAATAAACAAATTCCAGTTTAGCTCATTGCGGCACTATACACCCAAGCAAATAAAACTTGTATGTTATATGTTGCATTTACGTGAGTGGATCCAAAACAAGCTGGAAGAATGGTTTTGTGGTCAGAACAGTGAAAGGATGTGGATGCTTTGGAGAGGGTATAGAAAAGGTTTACCAGGATGTTGCCTGGTCTGGGGGATTTAGGCTACAAAGAAAATTTGGATAGACTGGGTTTGTTTTTACTGGAATGCTGGATGTTAAGGGGCATATTTGTTAGAAGTTTATAAGATTGTGAATGGTATGGATAGAGTGGAGAGTATGAGGATTTTTCTTAGGATGGAGGGGTCAATTACTAGGGGACACAGGTTTTAGGTGCACAGGTGAGTGTTTAAAAGAGATGTGCGAGGCAGGTTTTTCATGCAAAGGGCAGTGAGTCCCTGGAACATGCTGCCGTAGGCGATGGTGGAGCATTCAAGAAGCATCTGGACGAATACACGAATAGAAAGGGATTAGAAGGACATGGATCCTGTAAGTAGAGGCAGTTTTAGTATTGAAGCAAACTGTGTCAGTGTAGGCTGTATTGTTCTTTATATTCCTATTACCTCATTGGGTCAAACTGGATTTCCTGTTTTATTTGTAATTCTGATTTCAGTTACATTTACAATGTTGGGTTGTATGTTCATTGAATTATTCAGAAGGATGCCATTTGACCAACCATCTTGTGCCAGCTCTTTGAATGATCTATCAAATCAATCTACTCCATGACAACCAAAGTACTGCGGATGCTGGAAATCTGAAATCAATACAAGGTGCTGGAGAAGTTTAATACTCAGCAGGTCTGACAGTGTCTTTAGAGAGAAACAAAGTTAATGTTTTGAGTACAGTGTCTTCTGAAGTTGGGTCACATCAGGTTTGAAACGTTAATGCTGTCCCTCTCTCTCGAGACATGCTGCCAGATCTGCTGCTTCTTCTTAATCCATTCCCTAATGTTTTCCCCTCAGCAACTGCATTTTTCCCCTCTGCAAATATTTGACCATTATCCTTTTGAAACTTACTATTGAATCTCCTTTTCAGGCAGAGCATTCTAGAACTTTGTCCGTGAAACAGTGGCTTAAATAACAATGTTTGGATTAATGATCCATCGAAGATATGAATTGATCAAACTGGTCCTGGTCTTAAGACATCTGCAATTAAACCTCCCTCCTTTGCACTAATACATCCTTAGAACACCGTTCTCAATTAAAGGCGCCTGATACCCTACCCTCGCTTCACGTATTTAAAGGAAACAATATGAACTCCGGAGTTCCACAGATCAGCCACGGCTCTGAAAATATTTGGCCGCTTTTGTAATTTTTTGCCACAAGTGTGCGATGACAAAACATAGAGCAAGATTTAGGTTCCAGGAAAACCACAGGTGAGCAATAGACTCCACATAGTGTCCTAGATCACAGGAGTGAACCTTAAATGACCACTTCAACAAAGTGTTCAGATTAGATCTTTTCTGTACCAACATCAGGTGAGAGCATACTCAGCATAGACATTTCAAAGGGAATGTGCAGCAGTACATAAGCAAAGCAAGGAGACTGGTAAGAGATTGACAGCTAATATCAAATGATAAAGGAGCATTGGAGTCAATTAGGGACACAAAAGGTGCCAGAGTCCAGGACCACAGGACATAATCTCAGATTAAAGGGTCATCAATTTATTATAGAGAGGAATTTCTTCTGTCAAAGTAGTGAATCTGTGGAATCTTTACTGCAGAGGGCTGTAGAGAATGAGTCATTAAGTATATATAAAGGTTAAAGGGAAAAGCAAGTGGAGTTGAGGATTAATAGATCGGTTGTGATCTCATTGAATGGCAGAGCAAATACAATGGCCGCATTCAGCTCTTACGTCCATGGTCTTAAGTGAAGCTAATGACCATTAAGTTTCAAATTCTCCTTAGATAGAGGGCCAGTGTCAGAGAACTGGAGAATTGCAAAAGTTAGGACCTTGTTCAAAAAAACTGTATAAAGATAAGCACAGTAACTACAATCAGTTTAATCTCAGTGATGGGAAAGCGTTCAGAAATAATAATAAGGGTCAAATTAATGTTCTCTTGAACAAATATGGGTTTATCAAGGAAAGTCATCATGGATTTGTTAAGGACAAAATATGTTTAGCATGTTTGAGTTTTTTGATAATGTAATAGGTTTTGTGAGGGTGAATTAGTTGTTGTGATGTACATGGCATTTAATAAAGTCTTGCACAACAGACAACAGCAAAGTTAGAAGTTATGGAGTAAATGGGATAGTAGTATTATGGATATTGAAAGGGTTAAATGTTTTCAGTTATGTG
>NC_057715.1:14511393-14526609 GCF_004010195.1 Chiloscyllium plagiosum
GATGGCCTCCTTCTTTAAAGACCGCAATTTCCCTCCCACGTGGTTGAAGATGCCCTCCAACACATCTCATCCACGTCCCACATCTCTGCCCTCCAAACCCACCCCTCCAACCACAAAAAGGACAGAACTCCCTGGTCCTCACCTTCCACCCCACCAACCTCTGCATAAATCACATCATCCACCAACATTTCCACCACTTTCAAAAGGACCCCACCTTCCCCACCCCTATCTGCTTTCCACAAAGACCAATCCCCCTGCGACTACCTGGTCAGGTCCATGCTCCCCCAACAACCCACTCTCCTCTCCCAGCACCTTCCCCTGCCACCACAGGTGTGCCCACATCTCCCTCCTCACTTCCGTCCAAGGCCCCAAAGGAGCCTTCCACATCCATCAGAGTTTCACCTGCACTTCCACAATTGTCATTTATTGTATCCATTGCTCCCAATGCAGTCTCTTCTACACTGGGGAGATCAGATGCCTTCTTGCAGAGTGCTTCAGAGAACTTCTCCAGGACAACCACCCCAATCAACCCCACCGCCCCATGGCGGAACATTTCAATTCCCCTCCCACTCTGCCAAGGACATGCAGATCCTGGGCCTCCTCCATCGCCACTCCCTCACCACCCCACACTTGGAGGAAGAACGCCTCATCTTCCAGCTCGGGACCCTTCAACCCCCTGGCATCAATGTGGGCTTCACCAGTTTCCTCATTTCTCCTCCTCCCCCCTTATCCCAGTTCCAATCTTTGAGCTCAGCACCTCCCTCATGGCCTGTCCCACCTGTCAATCTTCCTCCTACCTATCCGCTCCACCCTCCTCTCCGACCTATCACCTTTACTCCCATCTCCATCCACCTATTGCACTCTCAGCTACCTTTTCCCCAGCGCCACCTCCTTCCCATTTATCTCTCCACCCCAGAGGCTCCCAGCCTCATTCCTGATGAAGGGCTTTTGCCCAAAACGTCGATTTTCCTGCTCCTTGGATGCTGCCTGACCTGCTGTGCTTTTCCAGCACCACCTTAATCTTGACTCGGATCTCACACAAAGTTGAGGCAGAGTACAGGAAAGAGATGGAGAGCTTGAGTAAAGTCAACAATCCCTCCCTTAATGTCAGCAAAACGAAGGAGCTGGTCATTGACTTCAGGAAGCAAAGTGGAGGACATGCCTCAGTCTGTATCAATGGTGCTGAGGTGGAGGTGGTTGAGAGCATCAAGTTCCTTGGAGTAAATGTCACCAACAATCTGTCCTGGTCCATCTACGATGACACTACAGTCAAGCACACCATCACCTCTACTCCTCAGAAGGCTAAAACGGTTTGGTATGTCCAAAGTGATTCTTCTAGGAGAAAGTGAGGAAACTGCAGATGCTGGAGATCAGAGCTGAAAATGTGTTGCTGGAAAAGCGCAGCAAGTCGGGCAGCATCCAAGGAGCAGGAGAATCGATGTTTCGGGCATGAGCCCTTCTTCAGCCCTGAAGAAGGGCTCAAGCCCGAAACGTCGGTTCTCCTGCTCCTTGGATGCTGCCTGACCTGCTGTGCTTTTCCACCAACACATTTTCAGCAAAGTGATTCTTATCAATTTTTATAGATGCACAATATCTGGATGCATTACAGCTTGATATGACAACTGCTCTGTCCAAGATCACAAGAAATTACAGAGAGATGTAAATGCAGCCCAGTCCATCATGAAAGCCAGCTCTCCTTTCATTAACCCTATCCACACTTCTCACTGCCGCAGGAAAGCAGCCAACATAATCAAAGACCCCTCCTACCCTGGTTATATTCTCTTCCAGTCGGGCAGCATCTGAAAGGCAGGAGTGTCGATGTTTCAAGCAAAAAAGCTAATGCCCGAAACGTCGATTCTCCTGCTCCTTGGATGCTGCCTGACTGGCTGTGCTTTTCCAGGACCACACTCTCGACTCTGATCTCCAGCATCTGCAGTCCTCACTTTTTCCTATATTCTCTCTCACCCTATCCCATCTGGCAGAGGATATGCAAGTTTAAAAGCACCTACCAACAGATTCAAAAACAGCTTCTTACCCACTGTTGTCAGACTTATGAGCTGACCTCTCATGTATTAGAGTTGATCTTTCCCTGCACCTTCTCTGTAGCTGTAACACTATATTCTGCAAGATGTTTGATGGCCCTGATGCACATATTTAAGTCAAAGGTGGAGAAAAGAAAAACTGATAGCAAGTTTTGAGAGGATTTGTAGCTCAGGTTGAAGTCCTGGATGTGGGTTTGCTCGCTGAGCTGGAAGGTTTGTCTTCAGACATTTCAGCACTATACTAGATAACATCTTCAGTGAGCCTCTGGATGAAGCACTGGTGGTATAGCCTGCTTTCTATTTATGTGTTTGGGTTTCCTTGGGTTGATTATGTCATTTCCTGCATTGAGCCTCTCCTCTTCCTCCCCAGTGGTTTCCAGGTCTTCCTTAGGCTCTATTTCCTCAACCCCATTGTGTATTAGAGAGTCAGAAAGAGGGAGAGAGGATAGGTCTGTCTGGAAGAGGGTGCAATGTTTGGATGAGAGGCTTTTGTTTACATATTCATGCGATGGGGGCTTTGTTAGCTGGGGGAGCCTTCATTTCCCATCCCTAATTACCCTCAAGAAGGCAGTGGTGAGCTGTCTCCTAGGCCACTGCAGTCTGTGGGGTATACGGACAACCATAATTCAAGAAGTAAGTTCCAGGGATTTGAGCCAACAGCACTGAAGGAACGTCAGTATATTTCCAAGTCAAGGTGGTGAGTGGCTTGGAGGGGAACTTACAGGTGCTGTAGCTCCTATGTATCTGCTAGCCTTGTCCTTCCAGATGATGGAGGCCTCAGATTTGGAAGATGCTGTTGCAGGAGGCTTTGTGAGTTTTAGATTTAGATTACTTACAGCGTGGAAACAGGCCCTTCGGCCCAACAAGTCCACACCGACCCACCGAAGCACAAACCACCCAGACCCATTCCCCTACACCTCACACTACGGGCAATTTAGCATGGCCAATTCACCTAACCTGCACATTTTTGGACTGTGAGAGGAAATTGGAGCACCCGGAGGAAACCCACGCAGACACGGAGAGAATGTGCAAACTCCACACAGACAGTCACCTGAGGCGGGAATTGAACCCGGGTCTCTGGCCACTGTGCCACCATGCTGCCCAAGTTACTGAAGTCCATCTTGTGGTACACACTGTTGCCACTGTGGGTTGATAATGAAGGGGGTGAATGTTGAAGGTGGAGGATAGGGTGCCAACTAAGTGGGTTGCTTTGTTCTAGATGGTGTCAAGCTTCTTGAGTGTTGTTGGAGCTGCACCCATCCAGGTTGGTGCCGAAGGGCCTGTACTGCGCTGTAATGTTCTAACTTCTTATGTCTGACTTGAGCCTTGTAGATGGCGGACAGGGTCTGGGGAGTCAGGAGGTGCGTTACTCAGTTACTGAGCTGGAGGGTTCCTAGCTTCTGACCTGCCCTCAAAGCCACAGTATTTATGTAGCTAATCAATGTCAATGGTAACTCTCAGGAGAGTGTGGGTCAGCTTTGGTAAGGAAGGGTGGACAAGAGTGTTTCTTTTTTCTTTATTCTGTAAAAGGAGGAGGGTGTCACTGGCTAGGCAGCATTTATTGCCCATCCCTAATTGCCCAGAGGGCAGTTGAGAGTCAACTGTGGGTTGAAATTGCTGTGGGTCTGGAGTCACATGTAGGCCAAACCAGGTAAGGATGGCAGACTTCCATCCTGAAAGGACGTTAGTGAACCAGATGGGTGGATGAGGATGTGGTTGAGTGTGAGTGCAGGCATGTGAAACTGTGAGTACATCTGGGTGTTTGTGAGTGTGGGTAAATGACTGAAAGTGGACATGGGCGAGGGTGAATGAGGGTGGATAAAGTGAATGTGGGTGGATGAGGCTGAGTGAAGTGGATGAGGGTAGGTGAGGATGAGAGCATTGGCTGACCAGGCGTCATTTCTCCAACCGACATTCTGTTCAGGCCTGGCTCTCCACTAGTTGTTATCCACAGCAGCGTAGCTGTCTTCTTCTTTCAGTTCCACCACCTTCATCTCCTCCTTTTCCTCTCCACTGATCTTGTCATGATTCTACGTATAAGAAGTCACGGACCTGACGCACTAGCTTTGTTCCTCTTGCCACTGATGCTGATAGATCTGCTAAATATTTCCAGCATTTTATTGTTATTTCAGAAAAACAATGTTGTTGGGAATGATTATCTCGTGTGACAATCTGTTCGTTTAGAATGTAGCCACTCACCAGCTGACATTTAATCGGATGTGTAAATAAACTATCCAACATAACTGTACAATGGTAAAGTTAGTGTTATCAATTTTTTATAGCATTTCTTTTGATTTACAGGCTTTTCCTTATCTGCAGATGACAGTGTGTTGCATTTCTTGCACTAACACACAGGAGATGCAGTCGCTTCATTGTAACACAGTAAGGCTATCTCCGATACGTTTGAAACACTGTAGAATTGTGAGAAAATACAATCACCAGAATCTAGTACACCCAAGAAACCAAATTAAAGCTTATTTCAAAGTTGCAAAGCATTTATAAATTCATAGGCAGAATTGACTTTATCTGGTTACAGAACCATATTAAATGAAAAGCAAGAGCATTAACGCATAATTTTCAAAGGTGATCCACCTGTCATGAATGCACTGTTGTTGTGTTGCCATAGTCTTACCTGACTATAGGGGCTGCTCTCTCATTCAAGAGAAGCGACTGGTGGTGACTTAACCTGAGGACCACCAGACCTCAGGCAAGGGAAGAGGTTGACAAGGAGAGTCTTTCATGGTAACCTCAAACCAGTGATGGGAATTGAACCCACGCTGTTGATATCTGAAGAACAATTTGACAATCAGTTTCAGGGGTGGGGGGTGTAATGAAGTGATAAACACATTCTGAAGCTAAAGTATGAATGAAATGTGGTAGCAGGCCATTTAACCACGATTGACTTGGTAATCTTTATTCCAACCCTAATTTTTTTTGTACTTGATTCTTTCATTTGCCTCAAGCATCACTTGCATTCCCTGTTCTGATAATCCACTATTTAGAAAAAGAAACCTTCTAACTTCCTAAATAAAAACAAAAAGATCTGCGGATGCTGTAAATCAAAAACAAAAACAGAAATTGCTGGAAATGCTCAGCAAGTCTGGCGGTGTGTCTGTGGAGAGAAATCAGAGTTAACATTTCAGGTCTGGTGATCCGTTCTGAGGAAGAAGTGGAATTTGGCAGCGAAATTGATGAATTTTTCCAATTCTGGACAACAGAGGGAAGCAATATCGTGGTGTCATCAGTTTACTGGAGAAAAAGTTGTTGGAGGGCATTCTCGATTAGAACTGAAACAAGGAATGTTCGACATTCTCCACAAAGATTTCCACATACAAAATGTCTACCCGAAATGTTAGCTTTGCTTTCTCTCTACAGATGCCGCCTGACCTGCCGAGTTTTTCCAGCACTTTCTGTTTTTGTTTCTGTTTTCCAGCATCCACGGATCATTTGGGTTTTTTTGAGAAAAGGAGAGTGTAAGAGAGGGGAGAGGAGAGAGAGAGAATAGTAACAGAGGAAGTGAATAGGATAAAGAGAAGTAGAAGTTGACGTTTGCACATCTCTGGAGCGAAGCTAAGAGGAAACAAAAATAAGGAAGAGGCTTGCCCTGTGAACAATGTAGAATGTGAGTTGCATAACTTTTTGGAACATGATTAAATGTCAAAATGTCACTGTTCCAGTACCTTGCTCAATACCAGGCAATAACTTTTAATTGATTGTATTTTCCCATGATCTGAAGATCTTTATAGATAAAGAAGGTCATTTAACCCAACTTAATTCATCCAAGCAGAAAGACCCGTCAGTATCAATGATGCATCTGTTTGTTTCTTAACTTGCTTTTTGCCTCTTCCACCTCACTTTGATGTCCCGCATTTATGTTAAAATCAAAAATGAGTTTCGGATGTCAATCACAAAATGACTTAAACAGGATGGAGCATGTGTTCAATTCCCATGCCGTATTCTAATGCTGAGTTCTGGAGTTATTTCTGCACCATTTACAATTGCCTGTTCAACTCAGGTTACTGCTTTCTACCTCAAAAGACTGTGTCTCTCCATTCTTCCCATACACCCTCAGCACTGGGATTGATCTTTCCAGTGGGAATTGAATTGGGTATTCTTGAGAGTTTTTGAATGGTTCTAAATGGTGAGCTTGATTTTCAAGGCAATAACATCACTCCTTAATCTCCCATTTCCTCCCTCTACTACCAAATAATAAAGTGATTTCTCTGGAAAGTCTCGGTGTGCAAAGTCATCAAGCAGAAATAAATCTTGGTCCCCATTTTACAGCCCATTCTCTTTTCTATCTTTTGATGGAGGGGTCAGCATTTGGCAGTGGGTGTAAATCCTACTTTCCTGATCATAGGCGGGTGGTACAACTTGATTTTCACCTAGAGCTTGCCAATTTCTTGTGAAATCTTCAGGATTTAAACTTTAGTTGTCCCAGGTATGGCTCCAAGTAGTACCTCAGGAGAGAGAGGATATCGTCTTTCATTTCTCGTGAACACATTTGCTTGTGAGTTACAAAAATGTTGGAGAGAACAAAGATTTCTTGGTCTGGCTGAGCAGTTGTGGAAGCAAAGTCGAGTGAGGAAACACCCGTGTGTGCATGTATATTTAATCAAGATTGATAATCCTCCTTATAAGGCAAGATCCCTGGAATCCTGAAGAAATGAGTGTGAACCCAGTGTTGTCTGCAACGATAAACTAAGTTTTCGCTTTGGGATTACCAGCCTAAGAACCTCTTGTCTAGAAAGATTAATGGGTGAGGGTGAATTTGTAGGCTGGGTAATGTACAAGACTCAGATCAATGAGAGTTTCCACAAAGGCATTTCAGCAAAGTCCAGACTTCACTTACATGCAAAGTGTTTCTCACAGTCAGGCCATTGCAATGAAGCAGGAGAAAGTGAGGACTGCAGATGTTGGAGATCAGAATTGAAAAGTGTGGTGCTGAAAATAGCACAGCAGGTCAGGCAGCATCTGAGGAGCAGGAGAATTGATTTTTTGGGCATAAGCCAATTCCTAATGAAGGGCTCATGCCCGAAACGTTGACTCTCCTGCTCCTCGGATGCTGCTTCAGCTGCTGTGTTTTTCCAGCACCACACTTTTCAATTGCAGTGAAGCAGTCTAGGAAGAATGTCATACAGTCACTGTCAAAGTAAAGCACAGGTGGCACGGTGGCTCAGTGGTTAGCACTGATACCTCATTGCACCAGGTACCCTGGTTCGATTCCACCTTTGGACGACTGTCTGTGTGGAGTTTGCACATTCTCTCACAGTCTAAAGATGTGCACATTAAGTGGATTGGTCATGCTAAATTGCTCACAACGTTCAGAGATGTGTAGGTTAGGTGGGTAGCTATGGGAAGTGCAGAGTTAAAGAGATATAGGGTAAGAAGTGGATCAGGCTGTGATGCTCTTCAGAGGGTTAGTGTGGACTTGATGGGCTGAATGCCCTGCTTCCACACTGTAGGGATTCTGTAAAGCAGTCTGGCAAGAGTATTCTGCAGGAAGTGTTGAATAAAGCATTTGCGAAGAGTTTACAGTGTGTGTGCATCAAGGTTTTTTTGAATAAAGTATATTTTTGCAAAATAAAATCTGGGAAGAGTAACCTGCAATCAGTAGCACAGTGAGGCAGACTGGAAACTGTTAAAAAGTAATGTGGGCAAGAGGGAGAAGCTGATTGGGTGAGTAAGGTCAAGTGAGTATTTATATTATCTTATGACTTTATTTGTACTGTATAGTATTTACTTTGGGTTTATAGTTTGTAAGGACAATAGTGAGGATGTCTCGAGAAGAAAGGCCTTGAGTAATTACATTAATGGATTTTAAGAGTAACCTAAGGTTTTAATTTAAGGGGGTGAGTCATGAAATGGGAATTGTTTGTTCCTCCTACTCTACGTGGGAAGTCGGGCACAGTTCCAGCACCCAGGACCAGAAAACACGTAAGAATTTTAGATTACATTACAGTGTGGAAACAGGCCCTTCGGCCCAACAAGTCCACACCGACCCGCCGAAGCGCAACCCACCCATACCCCTACATTTACCCCTTACCTAACACTACGGGCAATTTAGCATGGCCAATTCACCTGACCTGCACATCTTTAGACTGTGGGAGGAAACCGGAGCACCCGGAGGAAACCCACGCAGACACGGGGAGAACGTGCAAACTCCACACAGTTAGTCGCCTGAGGCGGGAATTGAACCTGGGTCTCCGGCGCTGTGAGGCAGCAGTGCTAACCACTGTGCCACCGTGCCGCCCACACGGTGAAGAATGTGTGAAGTGGATTCACATCCCAGGACCCTGTGGAGCATTCGGGGGGACTGAAAGCATTTTGGATGGCATGTGTGGCGAGATGGTCACTCTGCAGCTTAATCAAATCATTAATGATACCATAGAGGAGTGTGTACAGGATGGCCTTCTGCATCAATATGTTATGAAACCAACTACAGAACAGGTTATCTGAGACTGGATATTGTGCAATGAGAAGGAAATAACTGGCAATCTAGCTGCCTGAGGCTCCTTGAGAAAAGGGGAGCATAATATCATAGAATTAATTAAAATGGAGAGTGAGTAATTGATTCTGAATCCTGAAACTAAATGAAGGATAACACAATGGTAATGACGCAGGAGCTGGCTATGATAAATCAGAGAATGTTACTTAAAGGGATGATGATGGACAGGCAATATCAAACATGTAAAAAGTGCATGAAGGAATTGCATCAATTATTTATTCCTGTCTGGCATAATAATGCAATGGGAAAGTTCGTCCAACCATGGCTAGCAGGGGAAATTCGGGATAGTCTTAGATCCAAGGAAGAGGCCAACAAAGCAGCCAAATGAACAACAGACCTGAGAAATGGGAGCAACTCAGATTTCTGAAAAGGAAGGCAAAGGGATTGATTGCAAAAGGAGAAAGTAGAGTATAAGCCTGTGGAAAACATAGAAACTGATTGTAAAAGCTTCCAAAGGTGTGTGAAGGAAAGAAGATCAGTGAAGGCAAATCTGTCACCGGTCTCTTACAGTCGGAAACAGAGGAGGTTATGATGGGGACCAAAAAGATGACAGATCAATTAAATAAATATTTTGGTTTTGTCTTCATGATGGAAGACAAATAGTATCCCAAAAATATTAGGGAAGATAAGGTTTAATGAGAGGGATGGACGGAAGGAAATCAGCATGTGTATGGAGATGGTGTTGGGGAAATTGATGGGATCTTAAGTCCAATAAATTCCCAAGGCCTGACAATCTATATCCCAGAATACTTAAGGAAGTAGCCCTAGAAATAATGAATGCTTTGTGGTCATCTTTCAGGATTCTATAAACTCTGGAACAGTTCCTACGGATTGGAGCATAGCTAATGTCACCTCATTATTTAAAAAAGGTAGATGCAGAGAAAACAGGGAATTATAGACTGGTCAGCCTGATGTCAGTAATGGGGAAAATGCTAGTGTCCACTAGGTTTATATAGCAGTGTACTTGAAAAACAATGACAGAATTGGATAGAGTGAGCTTGTGGGTGCAGCAGGTGGTGAAGGAGGCAAATGGTACGTTGGCATGTTAGCCTTTGTAGTGAGAGGATTTGAATACAGAAGTGGGGATATCTTTCTGAAATGTTTTAGGGGCTTGGTAAGACCTCACCTGGAATATTGTGTACAGTTCTGGTCTTGCTGTCTGAGGGAAGGATGTTCTCACTAAGTGACGAATGCAACAAAGTTCAACTTGACTAAATCCTGGGATGGCAGGACCATATTTACTGGGATTTAGAAGAATTCTAATTTAATTGCAAAAGGAGAAAAGGAAGTAAGTATAAAACAACAAACTGTCATATCCCCTCCTAGCTTTGGTCAATATTTATTTTTTCAGGTGTAACTGAGTATCCTTAGGTTCTTGAGATGCTGCTGCTCCTTTAACAAGGTTATGTGGTCCTCAGCGTTTTTTCAGGAGCTCATAAAGACACAGGTTCCAAAATGTCTGGGGTTGATCTTCTTGAAGAAGCTTTTAAGTTAGTGAAAAAAAAATACACTTGTACAATGAAAGGGGAGTGGCCAATTCTCCCAGCTCAGCTTTTCTCTGGCTTGGTTTGGTTTGGGTTCCGAGCTGCCAGTCAGTTTTTTGAGGCCACTGGTCAAAGACACAGTGACATGGAAGAAGGTGTTCCATGCTGAATCTCACTGCCAACTCTGTCTCCCTCTCTCTTGTAAGACCCTGTTTGATTTTACCTTTTTTTTGCCAAGTGGTGTTTATGGGGACTGTTGCAGGAATTTGGAACAGCAATATTAAGCTGGGATAGACTGTTAGGTCTTCGGAGAGGTTAAGTTATTTTATATTCTGTTCTCTTTTGTTTGCGTTTCATTTGGTAATCTTGCAAATAAATTCCGTTTTGTCTAAAATTAAGTGGTTGGAGCAGCTGCATCACTGTTGGATTATCCACTGTACAACTGCTTCAAACAACTCACAAAGTTAGGGTCTGGGCTAATTTCCTGAAATGTTTTGAGGAGGTCTGGCCTGGTCAATAACATTCTGCACAGGGTGTTTGCAATTAGATTTGATTTCCTGGCAATGTGAGTGATGTTTAGGTAGTATGGTTGGAGGAACAAACTGCCATAGAATAACCGAGAAAGTTACATCGTTAAAGTTCAGAAAGAGACTCAGGTTGTCTTAGAAAGATAAAACCATAGAAATGAGAGACCAGAGTAGGCCAATCAGCCCATTGAGCCTACTCAGCCATTCAATATGATCATGGCAGATCATCCAACTCAGTCCCCTGTTTCTGCCTTCTCCCCATACCCCTCAATCCCCAGTATCTAACTCCTTCTTGTAAACATTTTAGTGTTTTGGCCTCACCTGATTTCTGTGGCAGAGGATTCCACAGGCTCAGCACTCTCTTAGTGAAAGGAATTCTCCTAAATTGGCAACCCCACACCCATCAACTGGCAGTGGGACCAGCTGTCCTCCATTTACCCTGTCAAGTTCTGTTAGAAATGTATAGGGTTCTTTGAGATACCCCCTTTGTACTTCTAAACTCCAATAAATGTCATCCTGACTGATCCAATCTCTCTTCATGCATTAGTCCCGGCATCCCAGGAGAAGTTGACAGAGAAATATCAAACATTTATTTCTGGGGGCAGTAACAACTTCTGGAGAACCAGAATGAGAGGTGACCTAAGACTGAGAAAGGTGTTGTCGATATCACATTGTAAACATTGTTTACAGTAGCTGAGTGGTTAGCACTGCTGCCTCACAGCGCCAGAGACCTGGGTTTGATTCCAGCCTGTGGCGACTGTCTGTGTGGAGTTTGCACATTCTCCCCGTGTCTGTGTGGGTTTCCTCTGGGTGCTCCTGTTTCCTCCCACAATCCAAAGATGTGCAGTTCAGGTGAATTGGCCGCGCTGTTAGGTGCATTAGTTAGGGGGAATGGGTGTGGGTGGGTTATTCTTTGGAGGGTCAGTGTGGACTAGTTGGGCTGAAGGGCCTGTATCCACACTGTAGGGAATTTACTCTAATCTACTCTAATTAGAGTTAACGTATTATCATTTCCAGTTAGATCCAAGATAAATGTGTTGTCTGCTGTCATGGGGAGTAAGACAGAGGAGGCCATTTGAAGTCAAGTCACCACCTTCCCTTAAACCTGGAAATGGCATCGAAACAAAGCAGTTCCAAATTTTCAGGTTTGTGTAATCTGCAGCCAGTTGGGATTCTTTCACTTTAAGGAGAGAAAGCCACTGTATGGAATACAGGCGGGAGTGCAGTCAACTCCAAGACCACATTTGTGAGGATTTAGAATCAGGCCGGAAAGTTTGCATGTCTGAAATTAGAGGGACAATCCTCCAGACAACTCTCATGTGGAAGATAGTGTGAGTAAAGCAAAAATGCAGAATTAAAACCTTTGGGAGCTGTGAAACACTTTGGATTGGGGGTTCTAGGAGATTGGATTGGCGAAAGTGAGGACTGCAGATACTGGAGATCAGAGTTAAGAGTGTGGCGCTGGAAAAGCACAGCAGGTCAGGCAGCATCCGAGAAGCAGGAGAATCGATGTTTCGGGCTTAAGCCCTTCATCAGGAATGAGGCCAGGAGTTTGGATACCTCTGAAGAGATTAAATAATGTAACAGTTTTCAACTTGTAATTAAATGTAGAAAGGGGGCAAATCCAAAGTATAAGTTTCATATGAAAAGAAAATTTTGTTTAATTAAACCTTTAGTCATTAAAGTTATTCAAAAAAACATGAAATCCTTATGTGGTACCCTTTTAGCTAATGACTGTTATCGGTCTCTATGGAGATTGTAATGAAAGCCAGTATACACGTAATGAGTTATCAGAGCACAACAACCGTTGTGGTCTGTGTGACCTCAAATGCTGCAGTGAGTTTTCTGACAGCACACGAATAATTCAAAGTAACAAAGGCAACCAGTTCTACACTCTTCATCTCTGGGCACCTTTGAGATTACCTTGATTAGTAATCTTTTATTTATTGATGAAAAAGAGAGGACCTAGGCAACAAACATCATCAAATCAATTTTTACTCATTGAGTTATCAACATCACTGTTATTAAAACCGGGAGTGTTCTTGCAACAAAGTCTGAGATAACACCACAATGTTCTTGCAGTTTGAAGAAAGAAAGTTACTCTTAAATTATAGAAAGACAAACAGAACAGGTTATGTACGCAGTAGCTGCGTATCTAATTGCATTGTTAAGTTTCTTCACATTTAAGGCAATATTTTGCAAATACTGATCATGCGTTTTTCTCCTCGTCTTCCACATCAATCCAATGGAAACATTGTTTCTCACCCTTATCTATTATCAGAGAAACATAAATGTTTTTAGCAGAAAGAAGAACTTGCATTTCGATAGCACCAGCTTCTGAAGTTCTGTTGTTTGCGTGCAATTTTCTTGTCTGCTTTTGTATGTGTGTTACATGAGCAGATCATGTATTTCATGATGGGGGTTAAGAGATAGACTTTGGTCACTATTTTAAAAAAACAGTAGTATTTTTTGCACCCATTTTTGTTTAATGTCTCAAACAGTCAACAAACATTGAAAATCCAGGTAGATTTCTCACATGCCCCCTGCACTGTGCCAATTAGTGCCAATATGGAATGAAGCACTGTATCAGGAAAGGAAGCTTTTGAATTTCTTCCTATTCGCACTACTGCAGGATATGCGTGTTGATAAGTAATATAGACCCTGCATTCATTCAGTGCCTTTCACAAACTTAGGACATCCCAAAGTATTTCACATCCTTAAGAACTGAAATGTCGGCAATATGGAAACACAATAGAACATTTGCAGACAACTAAACTCTCACAGACTGCAATGTGATAATGACTAGACCATCAATATTTGAATTGATGTTCACAAGCACCTTAAACTGGGCACGAGAGTAAATTCTTAACTTCGTCTTCAAAAGAAGATTCATCCAGGAAACTAGACAAGCCCCCACTTTAAACTTTTATCTGAAATTCAGGATCTCCAATATTCCCTATCTTCGGACGATCAATTTGGATAATGTGCTCATGTCTCTGACCGAATCTTAGATTCTACAACTGTTTAACATAGAGTTGCTGCACACTGAGCCACAAAGGTTCGCAGTTTAATTTACCTCTAACTGGTTTTGTTATTATGTAAGATGTTTGCTTCTGATGAAATCACCCACCAGCAGCATGTTCAAAGGACTGCTCAAGGGAAAATCATATTCACTAATTATGCTAACAGATGGTTTGAAATTTAGCCTGGTGTTTCGACATTTCCTGCCTTCTTAGTCATTTCTAAATAGGTTTGAACTCGCAGCATTTTTAATGAGATCTAAATACATTTGTAAAGTGTAGTAGTCACAATACCTTACTGGAAAATAAGTGATGATCTAAGTGAAACCTTAAGTTACTCATTCTTTAGGAGATTATTTTGATGCAAAGTTAGTATCAAACATAATGAAGACTACATAGTGGAATAAAAAATGCAACTGTGCTCTTGCTCATTCTGATAAAAACAAAATACTGTGTCGCTGGAAATCTGAAACAAACACAGAGAATGGGAAGGAAGCTCAGCAGGTCTGGCAGCATCTGAGCAACAACTCTCTTTCTCTCACCACCGATGCTGCCAGAGCTGCTGAGTTTCTCCAGTATTCCCTGTGTTTGTCTCATGTTTATCGTCAGAATCAAATCTTACACCAGTCCTAAACTGAAACATTACCCTAGCCTTAGACCTTCCCCTATCCCTTATTACACAACTAATCCAAACATTTACCCCAGCTCCAACCTCTGGCACATCTCTTGCCCTAAACCCATCCCTAATCCTAATCTTTAATTTATACCTAACCATGATCTGAACTTTAACCCTTGATTTTGCTCTCACCCTTAACCTAACCTTAGCCTCAACTCTAATCCTAACTCTGACACTAATCTCAAAGGGGTTCGACCAGCCTCCAGCACCAAATCAGCTCTGTAGCAAATAGTTCTGGCGCAGTGAGGTTTCTTTTCTTTACTCATGGGACATGGGCATCACTGTCTGGGCCAGTATCCATTGCCCATCCCAGTTTGCCTTGCAGAAGGTGGTGGTGAGTTGTCGTCCATGTGATGTAGGTAGACCCACAAAGCCTTCGGGAGGGAATTCCAGGATTTTGACCGAGCGACAGTGAAGGAACGGCAATATATTTCCAAGTCAGGATGGTCAGTGATCAGGGGAACTTGCAGCTGATGTTCCTATGTGTCTGCTGCTGTTGTCTTTTTAGGAAGTCGTGGTTGTGGGGGGGGGGTTTGAAAGGTGCTGTCTAAGAATGTTTGGTGAATTTTTACAGTTCGTCTTGTAGATAGAATACATTGTTATTCCTGACCATGGGTGGTAGAGGGAATAGATGTTTGTGGGTGTGGTCAATAAAGTGGACTGCTCTGTCCTGGATGGTGTCAGGCATCTTGACTATTGGAGCTGCACTTATCCAGGCAAGTGGGAGAATTCCATTACATTATTCACTTGAGCCATGCAGATGATGGAGAGGCTTTGAGGAGTCAGGATCTGGATTAGATGGTGCTGGAAAAGCTCAGCAGTTCAAGCAGCATCTGAGGAGCAGGAAAATCAATGTTTCGGGCAAAAGTCCTTCATCAGGAATACAGGCAGAGTGCCTGAAGGGTGGAGAGATAAATGAGAGGGGGTGGGGTGGGGAGAAAGTAGCATAGAGTTCAATA
>NC_057715.1:14527274-14545855 GCF_004010195.1 Chiloscyllium plagiosum
GGAGGCCATCTGGTGTGTTCTGTGGTGGAACTGGTCCTCCTGGGAGCAGATACGGCAGACGCGGAGGAATTGGGAATATGAGATGGCATTTTTGCAGGAGGTAGGGTGGGAAGAGGTGTAATCCAGGCAGCTGTGGGAATCGGTGGGTTTGTAAAAAATGTCGGTGTCAAGTCGGTCCTCATTAATGGAGTTCGAGAGGTCCAGGAAGGGGAGGGAGGTGTCAGAGATGGTCCAGGTAAATTTAAGGTCAGGGTGAAATGTGTTGATGAAGTTGATGAATTGCTCAACCTCCTCGCGGGAGCACGAGGTGGCGCCAATGCAGTCATCAGTGTAGCGGAGGAATAGGTGGGGAGTGGTGCCGGTGTAATTACAAAAGATGGACTGTTCTACGTAGCCAACAAAGAGACAGGCATAGCTGGGGCCCATACGGTGCCTATGGCTACCCCTTTTGTCTGGAGGAAGTGGGAGGATTCGAAGGAGAAATTGTTAAGGGTGAGGACCAGTTCGGCCAAACGAATGAGAGTGTCGGTGGGAGGGTGCTGTTGGGGACGTCGGGAGAGGAAGAAACGGAGGGCTTGGAGGACCTGGTCATGGCGAATGGAGGTGTAGAGGGATTGGATATCCACGGTGAAGAGGAGGCGTTGGGGGCCGGGGAAACGAAAGTCTTGGAGGCAAGTTACTCACTGCAGTATTTCTAGCTACTGAACTGCTTGTATAGCTTCTGTGTTTATATAACTGGTCCACTTCAGTTTCTAATCAATGATAACCCCTCAGAATGCGGATAGTGGGGGATTCAGTGATGGTCACACCATTAAATGTCAAGGATGGTGGTTAGATTGTCTCGAACTACAGGTGGTAAATGCCTGGTATTTGTGTAGCACAAATGTTACTTGCCATTTTACAGTGCAAGCTTGGATATTGTCCAGGTTTTGCTGCTTTTGGACATGAACTGCTTCAGTGTCTGATGAATGGTGAATGGTGCTGAACGCTGTGCAATCATTGGCACACCTCCATACTTCTGACCTTATGATAGAAGGAAGGTCATTGATGAAGCAGCTAAATGGGGTTGGGACAACAACACTACCCTGAGGAAACCCTGCATAAATGTCCTAGAGCTGAGATGACTGACCTCCAACAATAAAAAACACCTTCCTATGTACCAGGAATGAATCCAACCACTGGAAAGTGTGTCTCTGGATTGCTTGGCTTGAGAGTAATGGTTGAGTTGGGGATATGACAGGCCACGAGATTGCAGATTGTGTTAGAGTATAATTCTGCTGCTGTTGATGACCCACAGCACATCATGGATGCTCTCACTCGAGTTGCTAGATTTATTTGAAGTCTGCCCCATTTAACTCAGTAATAGGGCCACACAAGACGATGGGAATTATTTTCAAAGTGGGACTTCATCTCCACAAGGACTGTGCGTTGCCACCCTTAACAATACTGTTGTTGACAGATGCATCTGTAGCTGACAGATTGGTAAGGTTGAGGTCAAGTCTGTTTTTCCCTCTTGTTGGTTCCCTCACCACCTGCCGCAGACCCAGTCTAGCAGCTACGTCCTTTAGGATCTGACCAGCTCCTCTCTGTAGTACTGCTGCTGAGCCACTCTTGATGGCGGACATTGAAATCCCCCACCAGAGTGCCTTTGCCACCCTCAGTGCTTCCTCCACATGTTGCTGAACATGGACGAGTACTGATTCATCAGCCAAAGAAAGACGGTATGTAATAATCAGCAGGAGGTTTCCTTGCCGTGTTTAACTTGATGCCATGAGACTTCATGATACCCAAAGTCAATGTTGAGGGCTCCCAGGGCAACTTCCTCCTGACTGTATGCCATTCGGCCACCACCTCTCCTGGATCTGTCCTGACAGTGGGAAAGGGCATGTCCATGGATGATGGTGGTGGTGTCTGTAAGGTATGATTCCATGAGTATAACTACACCAGGCTGTTGCTGTAGTCTGTAAGACAGCTGTCTCAGTTTTCAATTCGCCAGCAGATGATAGCAAGGTTGGCAGGGCTGTTTTTGCCGTTGTCATTTCCAATGCCAAGGTCAATGCCAGGTGGTCTGTCCAGTGTCATTTCTTTTTTGAGACTTAATAGCAATTAGAGACGTAGAGGCATGGACTCAAAGAGTCATAGAGATGTACAGCACTGAAACAGACCCTTCGGTCCAACTGACCAGATATCATTGGTGACCTTTAAGTGGCAATTGGATAGGTACATGGATAGGTGCTTAAGCTAGGACAAATGTTTGGCACAACATCGTGGGTCGAAGGGCCTGTTCTGTGCTGTATTGTTCTATGTTCTATGTTCTATCTATGTTCTATATCCCAACCCAATCTAGTCCCATCTGCCAGCACCCGGCCCATATCCCTCCAAACCCTTCCTGTTCATATACCCATCCAGATGCCTTTTAAATGTTGCAATTGTACCAGCCTCCACTACATCCTCTGGCAGCTCATTCCATGCATGTACCACCCTCTGTATGAAAATGTTGCCCCTTAGGTCTCTTTTATATCTTTCCCCTCTCACCCTAAACCTATACCCTCTAGTTCTGGACTCCCCCACCTCAGGGAAAAGAATTTGGCTATCCTATTCATGCCCCTCATGATTTTGTAAACCTCTATAAGGTCACCCCTCAGCCTCTCCCTATGGCTCAAATCCTCCAACCCTGGCAACATCCTTGTAAATCTTTTTTGAATCCTTTCAAGGTTCACAACATCTTTCCGGTAGGAAGGAGACCAGAATTACATGCAATATTCCAACAGTTACAACTGAATGGTTTGCTAGGCCAATACAGTGGGCAGTTAAGAGTCAACTACGTTGCTATGAGCCTGGAGTCACATGTAGGCCAGAGCAAGTAAGCACAGAAGATATCCTCCCCATTAGGACATTAGAATATAGGTTTTTCCAACAATCAACAATGGTTTCACGGTCATTATTAGATTCTTAATTTCAGATTGTATATTGAATTCAACTTCCACCATCTGTCATGGCATGATTCAAACCCAGATTCCCAAAACATTTCCTGGGTTTCTGAATTAATTGTCTAGTGATAACGCCACTCGGCCATCATTTCCCCTGTGACCCAATGAGAACCAAAATCAACTCCACTAACCATAAACAGAAACAGGGATGAAAACATTCCAACATTGGCAAGAAAATTTGACCAAGAAGCTGTAAAAAGACATGGATCAAATAGAAGTGGCTCACCACAAAGTAATGGAAAATTTAGCAATAGATGGGGCATAACCACAAGGAACTCTAACCTCTTGTACCTTCTCTTCATCTTACTCAAACTCTAATCCCAGTGCAAATCGAGATGGCATAGGTTTAAGGTGAGAGGGGAAAGATATAAAAGGGACTTAAAAGGCAACTTTTTCATGTAGAGGGTGGCGTGTGTATTGAATGAGCCACCAGAGGATGTGGTATAATTACAACTTTTAAAAGGCATCTGGATGGGTACAGGAAGGGTTTAGAGAGATGTGGGGCCAAATACTGGCAAATGGGACTAGATGAATTTAGGATACCTGGTCAGCACAGATGAGTTGGACCGAAGGGTCTGTTTCCATGCTGTATAGCTCTACAATTCTATGACTCCAAATCTTTAAATCCATCAAATATATTGTGTCAGGATCTGAAGATGAGAATTTGCTGTCATACCATATGTGAAATTTATGTGACCAATAAACATTATAGGCCTTTCCCATTCTGGAGTCTGTTCACAAATCAGAATACAATGCAGGACAACATAAAGGAGTTGTTCATAAAGACAGGAAATGTCTGTATACCTCATCTTTAAAATTACACCTCAGTGTCAGATTGTGTTCATAAATCATGATAACATAAATTTCAGCAAAATTGGAGGAGACCTGCTCTCCCCATATATATATATAGAGAGAGAAAGAAGGCTGAGGGTCACTACATCTCATGGCAACCTCAGCCAGTGCAGGAATTGAACTTACATTGATGGTATCATTCTGCATTGTAAATGAACCATCCAGCCAACTGAGCTAACCAACCCTCATAAATCAGGAATCCATATAAATTGGGGACCCCTGTGTAGATATGTAAATTGTCCATTGAATTCAGGAGATAATGAGATCACCATAAATTGTGAGTCTCCCAGTTTTGCTGGTTGATCTACACTCTTTCACTGTTAGCTTCAGATAAGTGGCACCTCATCCTCAGAGACCCCATTCCTTTTTAGAATTTGCTGCATTTATGCCATAAGTAACTCACTGCCGGAGTTATGGCTGGAATGTAATGACGTAAGCAGCCTGTTAAAGATGTGTCAATTGTCAATTTAGTGACAGTAATCATCCACCCAGTGAGGGAAATGTTTAAACCGTCGAACCACATTCATCATACACAAATACAACTGTTTCCGGTCTGTAGCATGTGCCCTCTGCAATAGGGGTACACAAGCTCACACACACCCACACGCGCACACACAAACACACGCAAGCTCACATACACTCACACACAGCTTTCTGATAAGCTCAAAACATGGTGTCAGAAATGAATCTGAGATTGAATCTTGAGGAACTGTAAGAAAACAAAGTTATTGACAGAGAGACACAGGAATGTACTGAGCTGTGAAAGTTGCTACACATAAATGAATTAAACTAAAACAAAGAAACAAGCCATGTCTGAAACACTTGGGGGGATAATGGCTGCAACTTTACCTCACCCAGCTCTGACTGAAATTAAAGATCAATTTAGTGACAGGAATCATCCACCCAGTAATTATCAAATAAAACTGGCAGTTTTCCACACGTCACAGCAAAAGTACAAAATAGAAATGTATCTGTTTAACAATCAGAGCAGCAACATTCTTATCATTGTTTGGAATCACTTCAAAATTTATTTCACTCTTCTCTGAAGAGTAGATCTCTTCACTCTCATAGAGTCATGGAATCATACAGCATGGAAACAGACAGTCCATGCCAATCCCAGCTAAACTAGTCCCACCTGCTTATGCTTGGCCTATACCACCCCAAATATTTCTTATTTATGTACTTATCCAAATGTCTTTTAAACATTGTAACTGTACCCACATCCATCACTTCGGCTGGAAGCTCATTCCACACACAAACCACTCTCTACGAAAAAACATTGCCCCTCATGTCTTAAAGTCATAGAGTCATAGAGATATGTAGCACAGAAACAGACCCTTCGGTCCAACTTGTCCATGCTGACCAGACATCCCAAATAAATCTAGTCCCATTTGCCAGCACTTGGCCCATATTCCTGTAAATCCTTCCTATTCACATACCCATCCAGGTGCCTTTTAAATGTTGTAATTATACCAGTCTCCACCATTTCCTCTGGCAGCTCATTCCATACACGCACCAACCTCTGCATGAAAAGTTGACCCTTAGGTCCCTTTTATATCTTTCCCTCTCACTTAAAACCAATGCCCTCTAGTTTTGGACTCACCCACTCTTGGGAAAAGACCTTGGTCCCTTATCCTATCCATGCCCCTCATGATTTAATAAACCCCTATAAGGTCACCCCTCAGCCTCCAATGCGCCAGGGAAAACAGCCCCAGCCTGTTCAGCCTCTCCCTACAGCTCAAGCCCTCCAACCCTGGCAACATCCTTATAAATCTTTTCTGAACCGTTTCATAGAACATAGAACAGTACAGCACAGAACAGGCCCTTCAGCCCACGACGTTGTGCCAACCAAGTTTCACAATATCCTTCCTATAGGGAGGAGACTAGAATTGCATGCAATCTTCCAAAAGTGACTTAACCAATGTCCTGTACAATTGCAACATGACCTCCTAACTCCTACACTCAATGCACTGACCAATAAAGGAAAGCATACAAACCGCCCCCTCCACAATCCAATCTACCTGCGACTCCACTTTCAAGGAGCTATGAACCTGCACTCCAAGGTTTGTTTGTTCAGTAACACTCTCCAAGACCTTACCATTAAGTGTATCAGTCCATCCCTGATTTGCCTTTCCAAAATGCAGCACCTCACATTTATCTAAATTAAGCTCCATTTGCCACTCCTTGGCCCTTGGACCATCTGATCAAGATCCTGTTGTAATCTGAGGTAACCTTTTTCGCTGTCCACTACACCTCCAATTTTTGTGTCACCTGCAAACTTACTAACTATACCTCCTCTGTTCACATCCAAATCATTTACATAAATAACAAAAAGCAGTGGACTCAGCACCAATCCTTGTGACACACCGCTGATCACAGGCCTTCAGTCTGCAAACCATACCTCCACCACCACCCTCTGTCTTCGACCTTTGAGCCAGATCTGTAACCAAGTAGCTAGTCCCCCCAGTATTCTGTGTGATCTAACCTTGCTAACCAGTCTACTATGAGGAACCTTACTGAAGTCCATATGGATCACATCCACCACTCTGCCCTCATCAATCCCCTTTGATATTTCATCAATAAACTCAACCAAGTTAGTGAGACATGATTTCCCATGCATAAAGGCATGTTGACTGTCCCTAATCAGTCCTTGCCTTTCCAAATACATGTATGTCCTGTCCCTCCGGATTCCCTTCAACAATTTGCCCCCCACTGATGTCAGGCTTCCTGGTCTATAGTTCCCTGGCTTTTCCTTACCACATTTGTTAAATAGAGGCACAACATTAGCCAACCTCCAATCTTGCAGCACCTCACATGTGGCTATTGATGATTCAAATATCTCTGCAAAGGAACTAGCAATCACTTCCCTAGCTTCTCACAGAGTTCAAGGGTATACCTGATCAGGTCCTGGGGATTTATCCACCTTTATGTGCTTTAAGATTTCTAGCACCTCCTCCTTTGCAATATGGTCATTTTTCAGGATGTTGTTATTTATTTCCCCTCATTTTCTATCTTTAATTTCCTTCTCCATAGTAAACACTGATGCAAAATACTCAATTAGTGTCTCCCCCACCTCCTGCGGTTCCACATGTAGGCTGATCTTTAAGAGGGAGAAAGTAAGGACTGCAGTTGCTGGAGATCAGAGTCGAGAGTATGGTTCTGGAAGAGCACAGCAGCTCAGGCAGCATCCAAGGAGCAGGAGTATTTACGTTTCAGGCATAAGCCCTTCATCAGGGTCTTTAAGAGGTCATATTCTCTCCCCATATACTCTTTTGTCCTTAATATATCTGTAGAATTCCTTTGAATTCATTTTGTCCCTATTTGCCAAAGCTATCTCATGTCCCCTTTCCACCCTCCTGAGTTCCCTCTTAAGTATATTCCTACTGCCTCTATACTCTTTTAGGAATTCACTCAATCTCTTCTGCTAAAACTGACATGTGCTTGCTTTTTATTCTTGACCAAAACCTCAATTTCTCTAATCATCCAGCATTCCCTGCACCTATCAGTTTTTCCCTTCACCCTAACATGAACATACTGTCTCTGGACTCTTGTTATCTCATTTTTGAAGGCTTCCCATTTTCCAGTTGTCCCTGTATCAGCGAACATCCACCTCCAACCCAACTTTTGAAAGTTCATGCCTAATACCATCAAAATTAGCCTTCCTCCAATTTAGAACTTTAACTTTTAGATCGGGCTATCCTTTTCCATCACTATTTTAAAACTAATAGAACTATGGTCACGGACCCAAAAGTGGTCCCCCACTGACACCTCAGTCACCCGCCCTGCCTTGTTTCCCAAGAGAAGGTCAAATTTTGTTCCTTCTCTAGTAGGTACATCCACATAATGAATCAGAACATTGTACCTATTTAACAAATTCCTCTCCCTCCAAGCCCCTTAACACCATGGCAGTCCCAGTCTATGTCTGGAAAATTAAAATCCCCTACCATAGCCACCCTATTATTCTCAAATGTCCAACTTCCAGCTTAAAAATAGGTCCTCCAGTCTTGAAATGCCCAACCCTAGATAAAAGATACCGGCCACTCACCTTCTCTATATCCTTCATTATTTTATCTTATGACTCAAACTTTAATTCCTGGCAACATCCTGATAAATCTTTTCTGCACCCTCTCCAGCTAAAAGATATCCACCCAATAACAGGGCAACCAGAACTGGACACAGTGCTCGTGAAGAGGCCTCATAGATGTACAACCTCAACATGACGTGCCAGACCCTATTCTCAAAGGTCTGTGCAATGAAAGCGAGTGTGCTAAATGCCTTCTTAATCACCCTGACTACAAGTGATGCAAACTTCAAACACTTATGTATCTGAATCCCTCTACATCATTACCCAAGGACCTACTTCTCTTATGTGAATTGATTATCATATCATCATGTACTGCTATTCTGATTATTGGGAGGTAGACCTGTTGACTATTGGGAGGATTGGGAAATTCAATACTCTACATCATCACTACACTATCCCCAGCCAAAAGGAAAGGCTGAACTGGCAGTGAAAATAAGCAAAGGTATGTGGGGTGCCATGGTGGCTCAGTGGTTAGCACTGCTGCCTCACAGCACCAGGGTCCCAGGTTTAATTCCAGCCTTGGATGACTGTCTGTGTGGAGTTTGCACATTCTCACCATGTCTGTGTGGGTTTTCTCCGGGTGCTCCGGTTTCCTCCCACAGTCCGAAGGTGTGCAGGTCGGGTGAATTGACCATGCTAAATTACACATAGTGTTAGGTGCATTAGTCAGAGGGAAATGGGACTGGATGGGTTACTCTTTGGAGTGTCAGTGTGGACTTGATGGGCCAAAGGGCTTGTTTCCGCACTGTAGGTAATCTAATCTATAAAGAAATCAAACATATCAGGAAAAAGTGTTTATAAGGCAATCCTGAAGGCATGGAGAATAGTCCAGTACTAATGCCATGCTACATCCAAATTGCTCTTTCAATAGCAAAAAGCCAAATGCCATAGCAGGTGTAAGTGACAAGGTGAAACAGCAGAAAGCCAAATTTCATTTTGACCTAATGACCTAATCATTGCCAGAGTTGAGTACTGGGGAGTCAGTCAGGGTATAAAGCTTCAATGCTCTCAACAAGAGTCACCTCAATTGTACATGGTCTTAGAACTGAATGATCAGACACACTGTCACAACTGCAGGCCCAATGGAGAATCTGATCTTCAGCTACAAATAGCTGATCAGGAACATATGAACTGACCACATGCACAGTTCACAAATCAAGCCTGAAATCTACAGCAAACCAGCAATGGAAATGGAAAGAAACAGGTATCACAGTAACAACAAAGGACATGGGAATGGCACTACCCAAGGAAGGAGCATCATCAAGGTGAACAGCCAACAACAACATACATGAATACCATTACGAGACTGGCATGATTTAAAGAATATCCATACAATGCACATGCAGAGACTGATAAGAATTGCAAACAGCTAATATGTGAGGACAGCTGTGAGTACATTACACAACTTGGCTATTTCACAGTTACAAATAGTGCATGAAATTTTGTTTTGCTGTTGTTTGTTGTAAAAAGCGGGATATTTTGATTCAAATGCAATCATGTACAAAGCTCTTTTTGGTCTGCCAAAGTCATCCGAGTTTCCTCGAATTTTATAATGCCAGCATGGGCCTCCAGGTCCTGAGTGCAGCAGCAATTTCTGGGACTGGAAGTCAATGCCCTGATCAGCATGCCAACGTCGATTGTCATGTGTGGAACATCTGAGTAGCTGTGTGCTGCAAAAACTTTGACAGTCATGTGCTCTTCACTGAAGCACACACACTGGAAGCAGCCATTTTACGCTTACCTGATTGAAGATGTTAACGGAACCAATGGTAAATTGCTCCAGATTCTTTCAATGTATCTCATAAGAATGTTTTCTGTTCCTTTGTCTCTTCTTTTCTTAATCTCTCTCTTAATTCAGCCTTACTTTCCCTCTCTTTATTTTACTTCCTCTCCTTGATTTGATGTTAATACACATGATTTCCTTCATTGTCATTCCTCTGTTTATAGACACCTACAGCACAGTAGGAAGCAATTTGAACTGTTCGTGCTGGTCAATAAAGATCAGACTACATTAATTCCGTTTTTGTCTTTTGGTAGCCTCAGAAGCTTTTTTTTGTTATTTAGTTATTTCTTTCTCAATCTTTGAGTGTTATGGTTTAAGGATATAGACTGTTGATCCTGCAACTCAGCTCCTAGCTTCTGTGAGACTATAAGACATAGGAACAAAAGTTAGACCATTCAGCCCATCAAGTCTGCTGATAAGTTTCTCAACCCCATTCTCCCACTTTCTCCCCGAAATCCTTGATCCCCTTCACACTCAAGAACCTACCTATCTCAGTTTTAAAGAAACTCACTGGCCTGGCCCGCACAGCCTTCTGTGCTAATGAATTCCATAGATTCACCACTCTCTGGCTGAAGAGGTTTCTCCTTATCTCCATTCTAAAAGGTCTTTCCTTTATTCTAAGGCTATGTCCTCCATTCCCAGTCTCTCCTACCAATGGAAACATCTTCCCAACATCCTCAGTCCAGACCATTCAATATTCTGTACGTTTCGATTAGATCCCCTGCCCCCATCCTTCTAAACTCCATTGAGTATAGACCCAGAGTCCTCTAACCTTCCTCATATGTTGAGATTTTCATTCCTGGGACAATTCTCGTGAACCTCCTCTGAACATGCTCCAGGGCCAGTACATCCTTCCTGAGATATTGGGCCCAAAACTGCACACAATACTCCAAATGTGGTCTGACTCGAGTCTTACAGAATCTCAGAAGTACACCCCAGCTTTTATACTCACATCCTCTCAAAATAAATGCCATCGTTGCATTTGCCTTCCTAACTACTATCTCAAGTTTGTCTTGACAGAATCCTGGTCTAGAACTCTCAAGCTCCATTGCACTTCAGACTTCTGAAGTTTCTCCCCATTTAGTCCATGCCTCTATTCTTCCCACATTGTGCTCCATCTGCCAATTCTTTACCCAATCACCAAACCTGTCCAAATCCATCTGCAGACTCCCCGCCTCCTCGATGCTACCTGTTCCTCTGCGTAGCTTTGTATCATCTGCAAACTTAGTCTGAATGCCCTCAGTTCCTTCATCTAGATCATTAATGTATAAAGTGAAATGTTGTGGTCCGAACACTGAGCCTTACAGAACACCACTAGTCACCAGCTGCCATCCTGAGAAGGACCATTTTATCCCCACTCTCTGCTTTCTACCAGACAGCCAAGCTTCTATTCATGCTAGCATCTTGCCTCTAACACCATGGGCCCTTATCTTACTCAGTAGCATCCTGTGTGGCACCTTCTCAAAGGCCTTCTTGAACTTCAGGTAGATAATATCCATTGGCTCTCCTTGGTCTAACCTGCTTGTTATTTTAGATTAGATTAGATTACATTGCAGTGTGGAAACAGGCCCTTCGGCCCAACAAGTCCACACCGACCCGCCGAAGCGCAACCCACCCATACCCCTACCCCTATATTTACATTTACCCCTTACCTAACACTACAGGCAATTTAGTATGGCCAATTCACCTGACCTGCACATCTTTGGACTGTGGGAGGAAACCGGAGCACCCAGAGGAAACCCACGCAGACACGGGGAGAATGTGCAAACTCCACGCAGTAATTCCAAGTATTTTTTTTTCACCTTTGCCGTTCCTCAATTCTACCCACACAGATTCGACACCATCTGACCTTCCTTCATTTCTTACTAATGATTTAATTTCATTTCTTACTAATAAAGCAACCACACCCTCTTGCCCATCTTTTCAATAGGATGTACATCCTTGAATATTCAGCTCCCAACCCCCAATCCCCTTGCAGCCATGTCTCTGTGATGCCCACCACGTCATACCTGCAAATTTCAATCTGCACCATAAGCTCATTCCTTATATTGCGTGCATTCAGATGTAACACCTTTGGTCCTGTATTAGCCTTCCCTCTTCTCATTGTCATTCATCTGTCCAGTGTGCTTGACGTTTGATTGCTAACCCTTTTCATGCACTCTGTCCTATTTGTGTCTGTGCTGCAGATTTTAATAATTTCTCCTGATGCCTGCACTCTTACCTCCTCTTCTACAACATAGAACATAGAACATTACAGCGCAGCACAAGCCCTTCAGCCCTGGATATTGCACCGACCTGCGGAACTAATCTGAAGCCCATCAGATTATTCCATTCTCATCCATTTGTCTATCCAATGATCATTTAAACGCCCTTCAAATTGGCGAGTCTACTACTGTTGCAGGCAGTGTGTTACACACTCCTACTACTCTCCTGTAAAGAAACTATCTCTGACATCTGTCCTATATCTATCACCCCTCAATTTAAAGCTATGTCCCCTCATGCTAGCCATCACCATCCAAGGAAGAAAGTTCTCACTGTCCAACCTATCTAACCCTCTGATTATCTTATACGTCTCAATTAAATCACCTCTGAACCTTCTTCTCTCTAACAAAAATAGCCTCAAGTCCCTCAGCCTTTCCTCATAGGACCTTCCCTCCATACCAGGCAATAGCCTAATAAATCTCCTCTGAACCCTTTCCAAATACTCCAAGTGCAGCTGCACCAGAGTTTTGTACAGCTGCAGCATGATCCCATGGTACTGAAACTCAATCCCTCTACCAATAAAAGCTAACACACCATATGCCTTCTTAACAACCCAATCAACCTGGGTGGCAACTTTCAAGGATCCATGTACCTGGACACCGAGATCTCTCTTCTCATCTCCACTACCAAGAATCTTACCATCAACCCAGTACTCTGCATTCCTGTTACTCCTTCCAAAGTGAATGACCTCACACTTTTCCACATTAAACTCCATTTTCCACCTCTCAGTCCAACTCGGCAGCTTATCTATGTCTCTCTGTAACCTACAACATCCTTCGTCACTATTCACAACTCTCCCCACCTTAGTGCCATCCTTAAATTTACTAACATTTCCTTCTATGCCCTCATCTAGGTCATTTATAAAAATAACAAAAAACACTGGACCCAAAACAGATCCTTGTGGTGCCCCACTAGTAACTGAACTCCAGGATGAATATTTCCCATCAACCACCACCTTTTAGTGGCATAAGACTTAGTAATGGAGCCTTAAAAAATTATAATTCACACCAGTCACTTTCCATGGCTGTGTATAAGAAAGCCCACTGATAATAAACATGAATGCAAGCTGTTTTAAAAAGAAAAAATAAATTGTAAAGGAATAGGGACAAGTCAACAGAAGGAGAATTATTGACTTTAGTTGGAGGAATGGAACAGCAAGAATGACTTTTAAAAGATGAAAGATTGTTAACTGTTGGTGGTTGGAGGGTATAGTAAGTAAATAACCGAAAGGTCATGCCTATGTATTGATTGCCAGTTGAGCCCACTGAAATGTTGCGTAATTTTTGTACAAGAATACCCAATGTCCTATACCCACTGAATACCAACAATTGCTAGCCTCTAACATTGTAGAAAATGTTAAAATGATTCAATAAGAACCCAGCTCTCTCATACATGAAATGCTGGGTAACAATTAGGAAAAGACAAAGCACATCAGAAGAGTCTTTGAAAAGAGATCACAAATATGCCAGTCAAAATAATTTAGGAAAATAGCCTGCAACAGTTGGACAGACAGACTCCCTAAAGGTGGCAAACTCATTGGACAGATTCATCCTTCAAATTCCTCCATTTTTCACAGTCATGGATATCTTTCAGCTGCACTTTCTGTGTCAAACGGGAAACAAACAGACTTCCCATACTGAAACTGATGATCCAACCATCTAAAAATTCAATTGTGGCAATGACTCAGCATTGTTGCAGATCTAACCATGATTCATACCTATGCAACACACTGTATACAAGGAAGTTGGGATGGAATAGAAGGCTGATATTAAACAGGCTGTAGTATTTAATCAACTATTTAGCTTTGTTCACAGTGACATTGTAAAATCTCTCAAGTCAGTGACATAAAACAACTTTAATATAAAACACTTACATACTCTGTTTTCCTGAGAGGCAATCACATCCATGTGAACCAGGGCTCATTGGATCAAATCTTCCTTGGCTTGGCGTCTCACAATGTGTCCTGCTAGAGTATCTTTCTCACCTATAGTTCAAATAAAGTTTGTCACTGGGTGTGTGAGCTGATAATGGTCTGGTGAAGGCTGTGGATCATTTGGGACATGGTGTAAATTGATTTCCCTGCTTGGATCAGCTGCTAGACGCTTACAACCTAGTCCTGGAAAACAGTAGGACTCAGTCTCATTGACAGAGGAACTTGGAGTGGGAAGGTAAAGATCCAATAGTCATGGCCCATGTAGGTACAAATGACACAGATAAAACTAGGGTAGAGGTTCTGCTAAGGGAGTATGAACAACCAGGATCTAAATTAATAAGCAGAACCAAAAAGGTAATAATCTCTGGATTACTACCTGAGCCACAAGCGAACTGGCATAGGGTCAATAAGATTAAGCAAGTAACTGCGTGGTTCAGAGATTGGTGTGGGAGAAATGGGTTTGAAATCATGGGACATTGGCACCAGTACTGGGGAAGAAAAGATCTATTCCAATGGGATGGTCTTCATGTGAAGGGTTCTGGGATGAGAGTCCAAGCAAATTGTATAACTAGGGCTGTCGACAGGGCTTTAAACTAAATGGGGAGGGGGGAGGGTTCAGTTGTAGGGGAAATTAGAAAACCGAATCAATTTCAGTAAGGCGTTTTGATAAGGTTCCCTACGGTAGGCTATTGCACAAAATACAGAGGCATGGGATTGAGGGTCATTTAGTGGTTTGGATCAGTAATTGGCTAGCTGAAAGAAGACAAAGCACATCAGAAGAGTCTTTGAAAAGAGATCACAATTATGCCAGTCAAAATAATTTAGGAAAATAGCCTGCAACAGTTAGATAGACAGACTCCCTAAAGGTGGCAAACTCATTGGACAGATTCATCCTTCAAATTCCTCCATTTTTCACAGTCATGGGTATCTTTCAGCTGCACTTTCCGTGTCAAATGGGAAACAAACAAACTTCCCATACTGAAACTGATGATCCAACCATCTAAAGATTCAATTGTGGCAATGAGAGAGCTGGGTTCTTATTGAATCATTTTATCATTTTCTACAATGTTAGAGGCTAGCAATTGTTGGTATTCAGTGGGTATAGGACATTGGGTATTCTTGTACAAAAATTACGCAACATTTCAGTGGGCTCAACTGGCAATCAATTCATAGGCATGACCTTTTGTTATTTACTTACTATACCCTCCAACCACCAACAGTTAATAATCTTTCATCTTTTAAAAGTCAACTCTTGCTGTTCCATTCCTCCAACTAAAGTCAATAATTCATCTTCTGTTGACTTGTCCCTATTCCTTTACAATTTATTTTTTCTTTTTAAAACAGCTTGCATTCATGTTTATTATCAGTGGGCTTTCTTATACACAGTTATGCCATGGAAAGTAACTGGTGGAAATTATAATTTTTTAAGGCTCCATTATTAAGTCTAATGTCACTGTGGCAGCCTGATTTGTTGATCTGAAAAGAGACTCATAGAACCTGTCATTACAGCACAATGAGATCTTTCAATCTATCAAACATACAGATTACAACAGGATCTTGACCCAATGGGCCAATGGACTGAGAAGTGGCAGATGGAGTTTAATTCAGATTAATGCAAGGTGCTGCATTTTGAGAAAGCAAATCTTAGCAGGACTTATAGACTTAATGGTAAGGTCCTACGGAGTGTTGCTGAACAAAGAAACCTTGGAATGCAGGTTCATAGCTCCTTGAAAGTGGAGTCGCAGGTAGGTAGGATAGTGTTTTCCTTTATCGGTCAGAGTATTAAGTACAGGAGTTGGGAGGACATGTTGTGGCTGTACAGGACATTGGTTAGGCCACTGTTGGAATATTGCGTGCAATTCTGGACTCCTTCCTATCGGAAAGATGTTGTGAAACTTGAAAGCGTTCAGAAAAGATTTACAAGGATGTTGCCAGGGTTGGAGGATTTGAGCTACAGGGAGAGGCTGAACAGGCTGGGGCTGTTTTTCCTGGAGCGTCGGAGGCTGAGGGGTGACCTTATAGAGGTTTTCAAAATTATGAGGGGCATGGATTGCGCAAATAGGCAATGTCTTTTCCCTGGGTTCGGGGAGTCCAGAACTAGAGGGCATTGGTTTAGGGTGAGAGGGAATGATATAAAAGAGGCCTAAGGGGCAACGTTTTCACGCAGAGGGTGGTACGTGTATGGAATGAGGATGTGGTGGAGGCCGGTACAATTGCAACATTTAAAAGGCATTTGGATGGGTATATGAATAGGAAGGGTTTGGAGGGATATGGGCGTAGTGCTGGCAGGTGGGACTAGATTGGGTTGGGATATCTGGTCGGCATGGAAGGGTCTGTTTCCATGCTGTACATCTCTATGACTCTATGAACTGGGTTCCACACCATTACCAACCCACTTGGTAAAATTATGTGTTTGCTCCAATCCTTTTTTCTTTGACAGTTAACCCATCCTCAATTGCATGTGGCACTAAAATTGCCACGAAACTGTCATTAAAATTTGTGGTATCATTTCTGTTCCGTGTTACCTAAATAATTCATCTAATTCTGCAGGGCTATTGTAATTTACAGAGAGCCACCCAGTATTGGATTTCACCTGCTGCATTGTTAGCAACAATGTGTCATCCAGATACTCATCGGAAAGGAGAATTTATTTTACACCAGTTCCTTTCTCATCACAAAATTGTGCACAGTCATTTTGACAAATTATTTCCTGCTCAGCCTGCTCAGAATCAAGCATCAGGAAATCAACAACAACATTGTCACACTCTCTCCAATGGTCCACTTAAAATCACACATCGGTTTTCTTGGTATAACCAAGGATCCATTTAGCAATTAACCAGTCCCATCTCCAGCAGCTTGTGCACGAATGAAGGCTGCTGCTGTCAAGGCAGCACTGAGTGAAGACTGCACTGTTAGAAATGCCGCCTTTTGGATGTGATTATAAACTGAAACCCTTTCATCCCTCTGAAGTGGACATCAAAGATTGCCTGATACCACTGTAAGGAAGAGTAGGGGAATTCTGCCCAGTGTCCTCAACATCACTAAAACAGTTCATTTGATCATGATCATATTTTCGGGTTACGGGAGCTTTTTGTGTACAAGTCAGATGACACTTTCCAACAATTCTTAGAAGTAACATTAGCTTTATTGTCAGCTGAGGGCAGTGAAAAGTTTATTAGGTTTACTAACATTTTCACACAAGCTGTCGACTAAGGTTCCCTACTGTGCAAATTAGATTAGATTCCCTGCTGTATGGAAACAGGCCCTTTGGCCCAACAAGTCCACACCGACCCTCCGAAGAGTAACCCACCCAGACCCATTCCCCTATCCTATATTTACCCCTGACTAACGCACTTAACACTATGGGCAACTTAACATGGCCAATTCACCTGCTCTGCACATCTTTTGACTGTGGGAGAAAACCGGAGCACCCGGAGGAAACCCACACAGACACAGGGAGAATGTGCAAACTCCACACAGACAGTCGCCTGAGGCGGGAATCGAACCCCTGGTGCTGTGAGACAGCAATACTAACCATTGAGCCACCATGCCACCAAAACCGTGAGTGTTGACAGAATCAGACAACAAAGAACATTCACCCAATCCTGTCTCTCCTGTCAAACTAATCCCACTTCTTTCTGATTGACTCTGCCTTGTCATCAGACTCACCCATCCCCAAACCCCTCACTCACTCTATGAGTTCTTGTCTCTTTATCAACTCCTGGTGGGCGGCACGGTGGCACAGTGGTTAGCACTGCTGCCTCACAGCGCCAGAGACCCGGGTTCCATTCCCGCCTCAGGCGACTGACTGTGTGGAGTTTGCACATTCTCCCTGTATCTGCGTGGGTTTCCTCCGGGTGCTCCGGTTTCCTCCCACATTCCAAAAATGTGCAGGTTAGGTGAATTGGCCATGCTAAATTGCCCGTAGTGTTAGGTAAGGGGTAAATGTAGGGGTATGGGTGGGTTGCGCTTCGGCGGGTCGGTGTGGACTTGTTGGGCCGAAGAGCCTGTTTCCACACTGTAACGTAATCTAATCTAATCTAATCTAATCCTCTCTCACTCTCAGCTTCTTTAGACACTCATCCCCTCTCACCCTTAGCGCCCCCCTCTCCACCCTTCCATTGTTTTATTGCACTTCCTACTTGCTTCACCATACCTTGATCACTTCCCTTGACTACCATCCTTTCACACTGCCCCTTTCTCTCAGCCCAACCCTCTCTCATTACCTTCTTAGGCACCGTCTCTCTCTGTTCATCCTTGCTTTCTCTCATTGCTCTTTCGCAGCCTCCATCCTCTCACACTTATGGCCCTCTTTTCTGTCTCTCCTATCGCAGTTTATCTTTGTCAGCCACTTTCTTCTGTCTCTGACCAAAGTCCTCTCTTTTATCAGCCCTTCCTTAGCCCGTTCCAAATTGTTCGATATTAAAGGGCTTGTGCCCTCAGTTAAACAGGGCACTTTCCAGGCCTTGGACTGGCACAGATCTCTCACATACAGAGCTAGGACCATAACTGGTCATCGCTGAAAATGTGTTGCTGGAAAAGCGCAGCAGGTCAGGCAGCATCCAGGGAACAGGAGAATCGACGTTTTGGGCACAAGCCCTTCTTCAGGAATGAGGAAAGTTTGTCCAGCAGGCTAAGATAAAAGGTAGGGAGGAGAGACTTGGGGGAGGGGCGTCG
>NC_057715.1:14547055-14548091 GCF_004010195.1 Chiloscyllium plagiosum
TGGTCGGTACGGCGGGAAAGGAAGAAGCGGAGGGCTTTGAGTCCTTCGTGATGGGGGATGGAGGTGTACAGGGACTGGATGTCCATGGTGAAGATAAGGTGTTGGGGACCGGGGAAGCGAAAATCATGGAGGAGGTGGAGGGCATGGGTGGTGTCCCGAACGTAGGTGGGGAGTTCTTGGAGTAAGGGGGACAGGACCATGTCGAGGTATGCAGAGATGAGTTCGGTGGGGCAGGAGCAGGCGGAAACAATGGGTCGGCCGAGGCAGTCAGGTTTGTGGATTTTGGGCAGGAGGTAGAAGCGGGCGGTGCGGGGTTGTGGAACTATGAGATTGGAGGCGGTGGATGGGAGGCCACCGCTGAGGCCAAACGCCAGCTCGCAGATACCTCCTCCTACTGGCCCCTTGACCATGACCCCACCACCAAACCATCATCTCCCAGACCATCCATAACCTCATCACCTCGGGGGATCTCCCATCCACCGCCTCCAACCTGAATTCAACCCCTGGCCAAATATTAATCATCCAGCTGAGACCACAGTTTTCACTTTGCAGTTTGTTGTGTGCAATTTGTTGCATTTCCAGCAATTTCGAGAAGTGGCAATTTTGAAAATCTTGAAACGTTTCGAAAGATTCCGCGTTGCGAAAAGAGACTTAGTTCACTTGGGCAAAAAAATAAAGCCAGCGGGGGTGGAACACCTTAAGGGAGTTGGCTTTTCACTGATTTTTCATCTCACTCAGGCTGCCTTATTGGAATTGATGTAGTTTTATTGGAGTTGCTGAAGCTGTACTGCAGGTGATGGAGTTGGTGTAGTTTTATTGGAGTTAGTACATGATTTAGTTGCTGTAGTTTTATAGGAGGTGACGGAGTTAATGCTGTTGTATTGGAGTTGATGGAGTTGGTGTAGTTTTATTGAGGTTGATGGAGTTGTATCGGAGGTGATAGAGTTAATGTAGTTGTTTTGGAGATGTATTGTAGGTGATGTAGTTGTTTTGGAGTTGTATTGTAGGTGATGTAGTTGTTTTGCAGATGTATTGT
>NC_057715.1:14550551-14592530 GCF_004010195.1 Chiloscyllium plagiosum
TATTGGAGATGTATTGTAGGTGATGTAGTTGTATTGGAGTTGTATTTTAGGTGATGTAGTTGTATTGGAGATGTATTGTAGGTGATGTAGTTGTATTGGAGTTGTATTTTAGGTGATGTAGTTGTATTGGAGATGTATTGTAGGTGATGTAGTTGTATTGGAGTTGTATTTTAGGTGATGTAGTTGTATTGGAGATGTATTGTAGGTGATGTAGTTGTATTGGAGTTGTATTTTAGGTGATGTAGTTGTATTGGAGATGTATTGTAGGTGATGTAGTTGTATTGGAGTTGTATTTTAGGTGATGTAGTTGTATTGGAGATGTATTGTAGGTGATGTAGTTGTATTGGAGTTGTATTGTAGGTGATGTAGTTGTATTGGAGATGTATTGTAGGTGATGTAGTTGTATTAGAGTTGTATTGTAGGTGATGTAGTTGTTTTGGAGATGTATTGTAGGTGATGTAGTTGTATTGTAGGTGATGTAGTTATATTGGAGATGTATTGTAGATGATGTAGTTTTATTGGAGATGTATTGTAGGTGATGTAGTTATATTGGAGTTGTATTGTAGGTGATGTAGTTGTATTGTAGGTGATGTAGTTATATTGGAGATGTATTGTAGATGATGTAGTTGTTTTGGAGATGTATTGTAGGTGATGTAGTTATATTGGAGATGTTTTGCAGGTGAAGTAACTCGGGCTGCAGTGTTGGAGGGAGAAGCTGCTGAGGGCGGGGTGAGATGCTCCGCCTCATGCTGCTCTATAAGAGGGAGCTGGAGCCCCGGCAGTGCCGCTGCTTCACTGTGTCACCGGCCGGCGCTGCACCCACACACTGAGGGAGACACAGACACAGACAGACGGAGGGATGGAGAAGCCGCAGTTGCGCCTCGTTGTCCTCGTTGTCCTCGCTGCTTGCTGGCCGGCCGTGTCGCCCTTACCCAGTGGAGCCCCTCTGGGCAGCTGCGGGAGCATGGCCCCCAGACACAATGGGGTGACCCCTCAGACAGGACCATCTCCCTACTCCATCATGGTCAAAAATTACACCGACAAAGTGGAAGGTAGGTCAGGGGGACCGCGGTGTCTGCAGCTCACTACTCCCACTAACTGCCTGGTTAGTGTTGCCAACACCGCATCACTTTCTTTCTGACTGTCACTAACTTCTGATGTTCATTTTTTATTTTTTTTTTAAAAAAACCAGAAGATTATCTGGAAAGAGTGGGATTTTGTGTAAGATTCAGACCAATGCACACACCCCACCCCAAACACAACTGGGGAGTGGACCCTGGGCAGGAACAGGAATGTGCAAGGATTGGGGTTGACCCACCACACTCTGCAGAAAGCTGAGAGGGAGTTTAACCCTGTGACCTCCAAACAGGTGCAGAAATTACCAGTTTTTTAAAAAAAATAGTTACAATCTGGAGAGAGAGAGAGAGAGAGAGAGAGAGATAAGGAGGGAGCCGAGATGTGAAGCTAAAGACCTGCAGACCTGGGTGTTCAGTCAAATTACCGAAGGATTGGTCCCAGATGGAGACTCACTGTGAGCGCCCAATGCCTAGGGAATGTCGGGAGGACTGCCTGAAGCCAACAGCGGATAGCTGTGACTGGAGTGGTAAAGGTTGTGCTAGAGGACCGTTTTCAGAGGGGAGTTGTATCATGAGTGACCGATTGGTAAGACACAACAATGAGATTGCCCAGCAGAAGGAATTAGCCACCTCACAGTAACCCCATCAAAGGTTTCAGCCATTCACACCCCAATCTGTCTTGGGGGTTGGCGGGTGGGGGGGGGGGGGCGGGTGGTGAGGTTTAGCACATTCTGCTAGCCTGGGATTCAAATGCTTTTGAGTCCAGCCACATGGCTTACCATATATCTCTCTTTTAACCTAATATCTAACCTCCACTAAAGAAAAACCCAAAGAACTGCAGATGCTGGAAATCAGAACCACCCTACTTAGTTCTGAAGAAGGGATACTGAACCCCTGCAATGTTAATTCTGCTTTTTCTCCACAGATCCAGCAATTTCTTACCTCCACTTACTAACCTTTTGTCTCCTCTGTCAGGTTAAAGCGCTGGCTGGGGGTTGGGATTTTGGGGTAATATTCGGGATAGTGAGTTTGTGATTTTAAGAGTTTGTATCATTGCCATTCCTCAAATTTTGTAAAATAATTTTTGTGAGTAATAAATTGTTATTTCTGTTTTAAGAAAGACCTCTTACACCGTTTGTTTTATGATAAAGTGTAGCTCAGGGTTGGGGGGGGGGAGCTGGTTAGTAAATTGAGGGACAGGTCATTTGGGAGGATATATTAAAATAAGGTTCAGAAAATTTTCAAACTCTGCCTCCCATATCAAGGATGTTGTGAAACTTGAAATGATTCAGAAAATATTTACGAGAATGGTGCCCAGGTTTGAGCTGAAGGGAGAGGCTGAACAGGCTGGGTCTGTTTTCCCTGGAGCGTTGGAGGCTGAGGGGTGACCTCATAGAGGTTTACAAAATCATGAGGGACATGGATAGGATAAATAGACAAAGTATTTTCCCTGGGGCGGAGGGAGTCCAGAACTAGGTTTAGGGTGAGAAGGGAAAGATTTAAAAGGTACTAAAGGGCAATGTTTTCACACAGAGGGTGGTGCGTGTGTGGAATAAGGAAGTGGTGGAGGCTGATACAATAACAACATTTAAAAGGCATCCTGGATGGGTATATGAACAGGAAGGGTTTAGATGGATATGAGCCAAGTGCTGGCAAATGGGACTAGATTAGGATATCTGGTCGACATCAACGAGTTGGACCAAAGGGTCTGTTTCTATGGTGAACATCTCTAGCATGTGCTATGGACCGCAGTTCTCCACATTGTGTTTGCTGTGTACTTAATTCAGTGTCTGTGACATTAGTGACTGGGGGAAGTCTATTAGTTGGTTACTCATCTAGCATGTATGACTGGGAGAAAGTGACTATGCTGGGGTTAGAGTCAAAAACTGGGGCGCTGGAAAAGCACAGATTTCCTGATGAAGGGCTTATGCCCGAAATGTCGACTCTCCTGGTCCTCGGATGCTGCCTGACCCACTGTACTTTTCCAGCTCCAAGGGTTTTGACTCTAGTATGTGTAACTGGTCTGGGAAAGGTGGCGCTATGTGGTTTGCGAGATAGCTGGAGGTGTGATATCATGCACAGTGGAGGGTTAATCACAATGCAAATGATAAATTCCTGGAGTACAGGGGAGTTGGTAATTTGATTGAAAAATATATGCAGCTGCTTCTATCTAAGAAAGACATGTACCTGCTGTGTGCGGTTTATGCCTTTTTTTATTTAAAGGGTATTGGTGGGTAATTAATGTACAGGAAACTGTTTCTTTTGGGAGGAAAGTTGAAAGCAGAAGACATGGATTTAAGATAACTCACAAAAGAATCAGTGGCTAAGATGAGATGATTTGTCTTTTCATTCAATGAGTTGTCACCTGCAATCTGCTTCATGGAAGGGCAGGGGAAGCAGTTTGTTTTCAAAATGAATGTGATAAATATTTGAAAAGGAAGTACTTGCAAAAGAGAAGGAGGTGGATGGGACAAATTGGTTAATTCTTTCAAAGAGCCGGCACAGGCAAGATGGGTTGAATTACCTCCAGTGTTGTATGATTCAGTGATGCTGATCACTAACAGGTTTCACAAGTGCAGTAGGTTGGTAGTCAAGTGTTAATTTTGTTTCCTCCATTTAGTCAGTTCACCTGACGCACATCTTTGCTAAATTTTGGTCACTTGCATGATGGGTTTCTAGCAAGCCAGTAAATCCATACAAAGCTGATGGGCTGCTGGTAGTTAGTTGTAAAGTACATACACTTTTAAAAAAACATTTCCTTTTTCAGTGACAGTAATGGGCTCATCCTACAGAGGCATCCTATTGGAAGCACGTTATCCAAATCAAATGGATGCAATTGGCACATGGGCACAACCACCAAATAATACGAAAAAAATAGCGGTATGAGAAATTTGTTTTACTTGTATTAACACTGTATGTATAAGTCACTTCATTATGGTCAGAGCATTTTAAAGATAATCAAAAAGCATTTTTTGGTTTTGCTACAGATTATTTGCGACATTAGTGTTTTCATATCATCTCTTGGAGAGTAATGTGAAGCACTAGAATGATCTGTTTAACATTCTGATAGGCACACCACCTTTGTAAAAGGATATAATTTCGTCATAAGCTTTTCAGAGAAGGTTCCCTTAACTTGCTCCGAGGATGAAGGGGCTTACCTTATGAAAAGGTTGGTTACCCTTGGAAGATTGTACAGTAATCTTATTGAAATATTTTAAGATCCTGAGGGGATGTGATGGGGTTGATGATCGGAGGATGTTTCTGCTTTCTAAGGGTAGACTAAAACTAAAGCAAAGATTTTAAGGATAAGAGGTCGTTTTAAGATGAAAATGAGATTTCTTTTTCTTTGAGGGTCATTAGCCTATGGAATTCTCTGTTCAACAAGGCACCGAGGCTGGGTTACTGAATTCATTCAAGGCAGAGTTCAGTTGGTCAGCAAAAGGGGGAAAGCAGAGAAAAATTGGAGTTGAGACCACAATAGATCAGCCACGGTCTTGTTAAATGGCAGATCATCAGAAGTCCTATGTTACAGAGTCCTAGAGTCATACAGCACAGAAACAAACCCTTCGGTCCAACCAGTCCATGTCGAACATAATCCCAAATTAAACTAGTCCCACCTTCCTGCTCCTGGCCCATATCCCTCCAAAACTTTTCTATTTACACACTTATCCAAAATATTTTAAACATTGTAATTGTACCACACCCACCACTTTCTCAGGAAGTTCATTCATTCCACAGGCAAACCACCCTCTGTGTAAAAACATTGCCCCCATGTCTTTTTAAATCTCTTTCCTCTCACCTTAAAAATGTGTCCCCTTGTCTCAAAATCCCCCATCCTAGGGAAAAGAAAACTACCATTAACTCCATCTATACCCTTCATTATTTTATAAACTTCTATAAGGTCGCTTCTCAACCTCCTACGCTCCAGTAGGGTCACTCCTACAGAGCAGGAAGGTGTTAATGGGCTCCTTTAATCAACATAAGAGGGAACGGTGGGGAGAGGGGACAGGCTATTGGTGTCAAGATCCGTTGGACATGGATATCTCGAAGGACCATCACCTAGGATTCCGAACTGAAGCTCCAGAATCAGCTTCAAATTCATCCTAAAATCCCTGAACTTTATGGCATTGTGAAACTTGCCCATCGCACTCATAACAAAAGATATTCTCCTGTCAACTTGTTTGGAAATGTTATGATTCACATCTGGACTTGAATCCAGTCCTCGTGATTCAGAGGTAGGGACACTGCGACAAGAGTCTGCTAAACTCCATTAATTAACCCCACTTGACAATGAGATGTTTATTATTGACTGCCAATCAGCCTTTCGACCAAGAAAGAGGAACATTTGCTACCTAATTTCTTCTTAGAGTCATAGAGATATACAGCACAGAAACAGACCCACCGATCCAACTTGTCCATGCCGGCCTAACATCCCAACCTAATCTAGTCCCACTTGCGAGCACCCAACCCACGGTCAAACCCTTCCTGTTCATATACCCATCCAGATGCCTTTTAAATTTTGCAATTGAGTTGAGAGATTTTAAAAGATATAATTTTACCTTTTCTGTTTTTCTTTGTTCTGTTTTTTTCTCACTCTCATTTTCAAGCCTCTCTTTTTCTTCTTACCTTTGTGTACCCATTTTCATTGTAACGTGCCCTCAATTCTTAAAACGTATTGGGCAAAGTGATAAGTGGTTATCTCCTTGAAAAGGGATTGCGTTTCCCTGCGAATCACAGAAAGCTAACCTGTCATTAGGGAGGGAATAATATCTGACCATTACTTCAAGTGTGTTGAAATATACAAATGTGTAAGTTTTAAGTTAAAAATCATACAACACCAGGCTAAAGTCCAACAGGTTTAATTGGAAGTACTAGCTTTCGGAGCGCTGCTCCTTCATCAGGTAGTTGTGGGTTTTAGTGCAATTCCACAGCACTTTGATGAGATTGTACCCAGAATATTGTTTTTTTTGCTTATTGAAGGAAGGCTTTATTTGCTTCAGGGCACAAGTGTTCACTAGATTGGTTGATTGAGTAATTCTTGGGATAAAAGCGATGCCCTATGAGAGATTTGAGTAGAACAGGGATTGATTTCTGGAGTTTAGAAGAATAAGGAATGTTTAACAACTTTTAGAGAGCTTGACAGGCTAACTGTTGCAAAGCTTTCTTTCCATGGCAAGAGGGTCTGGGAAATGGGACATAATTTCATGCTGAAGAGTCAACTATTTAGAAATAAATGAGGAATTGTTTTTCAATCAAAGGTTTGTGAATTTTTGGAATTCTCCAGTACAGAGACTTGTGGATGCTCACTTACTGATCATATTAAAAGCCAAGATAGAATGAAAAAAAAATCTAAGGGATTTGATAACTATGAAGTTGGTGTTCAAAAGTGGGGTTGACCTAAATGTTCAGCCATGATCATCTCGACTGTTTAAGCAGCCACGAAGATCCAAATGGCCTCCCATTCCTGTTTGTGATCTTATGGCTCAAACGTTGATTAAGTTCACAGATACCCCGTTATAGATTTACACTTCCACCAAGGTTCAGGACAAGTGTTTTTGAATTCAGAGGTGAGGAGTAGTGGTGTAACAGATCTGACTGGAAGAAACCACGGCTCAGTTAATACCTGTGGTAATCCTTTGCATTAACCCCTTTTTTTTACCTTTATCACAGTGTTTCAACAAGATGGATAGTGCGATTACTCATTCAAATACCTATGTGAAAGCCAACGTCACTTACACCTGGATTTCACCTTGTTCAAAGAATGATACTATTATATTTCTGTAAGTATTTGCTGTTGGTTTAACCTGAAGTATCAAGTTCAGAAATAAACTGACTTTCGGTAGTTATTTGATGTTGGGATCAATTTAATTGGATGTAATTCTGGCCTGTATTTTGATTTTTGACAAGAGTTAACAAGTTGAATAAAATATCAAAAAGGACATAATCTGTCCAGCAGAGTTTATCACGCAAAACACTGGAAAGATGATTTTGATACAGTCACTGTTGAGTGGATCTTCATTGTCCAGTGAATAGTGATGCTGTGGAATTTCTTGCATACTGTGAGATGCATTGCTTTGAGCAGATGTTTAAACATACATTGGGCTGAATAACAGACAGCAAAGATATGTAGATTATCAGAACCACTTGATCTCTGTGATCTCTTAGACTGATTTCAGTTGCCAGGAGGTCATGCTGTCCAGCTCTCGCTTACTTTCTCCATGATAAGCTATGGGGCCAACTTTGGTATTTTAGCCTGTCTTTTCTTGCAGTTCCGTTTCTTTTGTTTGATATTTAAGCCAACGATCGCTTTCTATTACAGAGCAACTGTTGCCGAAAACCGAGAAATTTATTGGGTAAAACTGGCTTCTGATCCTGTCCGTAAGTAATCATTAGTGGTTCATATCCTTATATCCTTCAGCAGAACTGAGTGAAATCAAATCTATCAGCTGAGAGTGCTTGTACTGGAACAATTAAATCACCTTACTCTATGTATTATAATCTACCGAGTGTGAAAGGACATTGAAAGATTAATGAAATAACTGATCATCTGAATAGTCTGTGTCCAACTGCACTGGACTACCTCTTTACAAGAATAATTAAGAATATGGAACCATGTCTAGCTTTAAGATGCCTGATCCAGTCACAACCCTTTTTTGGGGAGGAGTTAAAAATTCACCTCATCAGCCAGCTGTGGCTCTGACTTGGCTAAACACCGGTTTCTCCCAATTTCTGAGTTTTTGTTTCAGATTCTCTGATAGTCCATTCTTTAAAAATTACTGCTTACAATGTTCTGTTTTCATCTTATTAGAGTCAAAGAGTCATAGAGATGTACAGCACGGAAACAGACCCTTCGGTCCAACCCGTCCATGCCGACCAGATATCCCAACCCAATCTAGAGCCACCTGCCAGCACCCGGCCCATATCCCTCTAAACCCTTCCTATTCATATACCCATCCAAATGCCTCTTAAATATTGCGATTGTACCAGCCTCCACCACTGTGGCAGCTCATTCCATACATGTACCGCCCACTGTGCGAAAAGGTTGTCCCTTAGGTCTCTTTTATATCTTTCCCTTCTCATCCTAAACCTATGCCCTCTAGTTCTGGACTCCCCCACCCAGGGAAACGACTTTATCTATTTATCCTATCCATGCCCCTCATAATTTTGTAAACCTCTATAAAGTCACCCCTCAGCCTCCAACGCTCCAGGGAAAACAGCCCCAGCCTGTTCAGCCTCTCCCTATAGCTCAAATCCTCCTACTCTGGCAACATCCTTGTAAATCTTTTCTGAACCCTTTCAAGTTTCACAACATCTCTGCAAACCCACAACTGCATTTAGAGTGTATAATCCAGTTGTAACTCTTTTCCAAATCTTTGCTATAGAAACATATATTTGGATAAATCTTGAATTACTCAGAGTGTTATTCCATATGAACAGATATTCAGAATTGTCAGCATAATCCCATACGATGCCCAACTAGTCTATAAGGCTTTGTGATTTTTTTTCTAATTAATAAACTGAGATTGCTTACATTTTCTTATTGTGATCTTTACAATGGAGGGTAGTATTTTCACTTCAGGTCATAATTCATGTTGAACTCCAGAGATTTGAACATATGCTGACCCTCTGTTGCAGCACAGTGGCACTGTTACAAACTAGGTGTGTTCCCTTCTGGAACATTAAACAGAAACCTCATCTCCTCTCTCAAGTTTTTTTTATTTGTTCAGAAAAGATGGGAATTGCTGGCTAGGCCAACATTTATTCCTCATATCTAATTGCTGTTAAGGTGGTGGAAATCTATTCAGTGCAATCCGTATTGTGTAGGTACAGCAAACCTTGTTTTAATTGGCATCTTCTGAACTGGCACTCTCAACAAACCAACACAAATTATATACCTCAAATACTGGAGGTTTACTGTATTATTGCAGTCTCTGAGTAGTCAGTTGGGCGTGCGAGTGAGAAGGCTCCCTGCTGGTAAGGTTTAATTAAGGCAAAGTTGCATTATTATTTAATTGATTTATGCTGCAAATAAGGTATAACAGTGAAGTGTATACTCGCTGCTTTACCTCGTGTGTGTTTTTACATTGATTATGTGAACCCCTTGATCAACCAGATTATTTGGTCAATCGCCTGCTCCTGGTTCCCTACATGCCAGTTAGTAAAAAGTTTGCTGTATACTGTATTCACAATGCTGTTAGGAAGGCCTGATGTTAATCCAGGGACAGTGAAGGAACAGTGATGTTTTTCCAGTCAGGACGTTGTATGGCTTGGAGGGAACTTGGTGTTCCTTTGTATCTACTGCCCTCATCATTGCTGAATTGCATCTTACACTTAAAATACAATATGTATCATTGAAGTGACAAAATGTTTGCAGTAATTGCTAAAGATCCTGCAAGCTGCTGTATTTGAACGTTGGTTCTTTATAATATGAAGAATGAGGCACCCCACATTAGTAGAGAGAAAAATAGTTGCTATCATAATTTTTAAAAAATTAATGGTCTTGTTTTTATTTATAGGTGTAATGTGTTCTGGTTCTGCGATAAACCTCCATGGATTTGCTGCCCTTGTCATGCTCATGATTTCAGCGGTAGCTGTGCTCTAAGCAGCAACATCACGTTCTGTAAACTTCATTTGAGTTTTTTATTGTTGTTGTTTAAAATTGGATTGCATTCTGCAAACAATTACATACATAAAGGCCAATTGTCAAATCAGTTCTCAGGCATCAACGTTTGACCCCATTTCTACTGAGAGTTGATGGTGTAGAAATTATCAGCTCAATGACTGAGTTGTGGATTTATGGGTGCAGTGGAGGACTTCAATGAGGTCGTAGTAATTTGCAAGCAGATGAAGTTAACTGCTTATTTTAAAAAAAGGTATTCTGCTCTATTTTGACTCCTTGTTAATGGAATGCACTGGAGAATGTTGTACTACAAGAAACTAGCAAACAGAATTAAACTTATCACTCAGGTTTCAATGAGAAGTTTTAAAGATTGTTTTCATACATCTCTTACTGTTAATTGTGCAATTTTTAAGAAAATATATAGGGTTTTTTTATTCAATATGATTGCCTTTTTAGTAGGAAGAAAATATAGTCTGGGGTTATTTCAACATACTTGCTTGAATGTTTTTTTAAAATCTTCATTAAAGAATTTTCATCAGCTATCTAAATCAGCTTTCACATTTGCTCTGATTTGAAACACCAGCACTGATCAGAAGGTCCAGTCCTTGGTAAAGTATTTCAATTGGAATTAAGTTAGTGTGTTCACTGCCTGCAAATTGGGATAAAAATATACAACTCTACTCATTTGCAGCTTTCAAAGGATTACATCAGAGTGTTGGGGAAGCTGGAGAGAATAGAATGGGAACAATCTAAAGCAATAAGACCATATGAAATAAAACAATTAGTGGATAGAAACATGGAAATCAACTAAGAATATTAGATTCTTTTACAATTCCTACTTTGAATATCTGACCATATTTGACCATTTTTGGAATTAGAATATATTTTACATTATAGTCATTGCATCTATTTTGCAATAAAGGTTTTATTAAACAAGTTTTAATTGCATTTTTTAAAGAGTTTTCAAGAAAATGTGCTATCACAATCGAAGCAATATATTGATGAATCCAAGTTTGTTGTGTAAGGAGCAAACAATATCCTTTTGACTTTGTCTTTAGGAAGAGCTCTGTGGACATGTGTTTGTAATTGCGTCTGTAATTGTTTTTGTAAAATCTCTTATCCTCATGTTATACAATTCTAAGATTACTGTACCCGTGAACCAGCATCTACAATGTAAAGTGCTACAGGTTTCACTCACTAAGGTGACACATGGTGAAGCATCATCTGTGGTAACAAAAGAACAATGGTTATAACACTGAAGGAGGCTGTTTCGTTCGTCATGTAGGTTCCATCTCTGATGGAGGAATTCAGCTAATACCACATTACACTTTATTCCTGTAATCCTACAGATTCATCTTTTCCAGATAATAATCCAGTTTTTCTTGAATGCGTCAATTGAATCTACCTCGACCAAAATCTCAGGTTGTGAGCCAGATCCTATCAACTCTGTGTGTGGAAGTTTTTCTTCATGCTGACATTGCTTCTTCTGTCAATTTGAATAAATCTATTTCTTTTTCTGCTTGTTGTTCCCTCCAGCATAAGAGTGTCTACTCTCTCCAGCTGCCTCATGATTTTGAATCTGACAAGTCCTCTATAGTACCCTCAATCAAATTTCCCTTCAAAACTCCCCAAAGAATACAGACCCAACTTCTGCAGTGTATCTATGCAACTCAAATTCCGCATCCCTGGGCCCACACTTGTGGATTTTTTTTCTGCATTTTTTCCAATGCCATCACATCTGTCCTAACATGTGGCACTGAATACCAAGTGTAATCCTCAAGCTGAGGCTGAATCCATGTACCATAGAGGGCACTGTGCAGCACTCTGATTTACAAAAAGTATTTGATGATATATACATTATCATATCGTTAGCCTCAGTGCTGTTTGTTGCCTGAAAAGAACTTAAGCAAGATAGCCAGATATGAATTTGTCCTTAATTATTCCATGTTGGCTTTCATAAATTAACCACAAATTTCCTGTGGACTGAATCTTACATTTTTTTGACTGAAGTAAAAAAATCACACAACAGCAAGTTATAGTCCAACAGGTTTATTTGGAAGTACAAGCTTTCAGAGCACTGCTCCCTTCATCAGGTAGCTACTGGGGCAGGATTCTAAGACACAGAATTTATAGCACAAGATCACAGTGTCAAGCAACTGAAATGATATTGAACAAATGTAGGTTGCTGTTAAGTCTTTCATCTTTAAGAATGGGTTGCAGGTTTCGATTCATTAGTATGTAAATCCCAGAACTTCTTTCAAGTCACATTCCTGAGATAATTTAAGGTTTTGTAAAAGAAAAGGGACATCTCAGCTCAGACAATGCATTAAAGGTGTGAGATTACAGTTTATGTATTCCAGTCTTGCACTCACCTGTACATGCACACACACTCTCATATATGCAAACACACACACACATACACAAGTCTATGGGGTGAATTTGCATTTGCAGAATTGTATTTGCAGATCCATTCTATTTTGCTCAAAAAGCACACAATCTGCAGGCAGTCAATACATGTTACATTTTATAAATTCCTATTTGGAAATAGAACCAGTCTGACTCAAGACTGGGATACAGGCAGATTCTAACCTCACACCTTTAATGCATTGTCTGAGCTGAAATGCCACTTTTATTCATAAAACCTTAAGTTATCACGGGAAAGTGACTTAAAGTGACTGGGATTTACATATTAATGAATCCGAAACCTGCAACTCATTCTAAAAGATGAAAGACTTAATAGTAATCTAGGTTTGTTCAATGTATTGCATCAGTTGTATGACACTATGATCTTTTGCTATAAATTCTGTGTCCTATAATCCTGCCGGACTAGCTACCTGACGAAGGTACAGCGCTCTGAGAGCTTGTACTTCCAAATAAACCTGTTGGACTATAACCTGCTGTTGTGGAATTATTTTACTTTGTCCACCCAAGCCCAACACCGGCACCTCCACATCGTTATTTTGGCTGTCAGTTCTGTCAATTTTTTTATTTCACAGTGTTTCTTGCCGAAGGCCTGGCAAGACCAACTGACTAAATTTATCAAATCCACCTCAATAACAATCTGTCTTACTTCTATGGACATCCCAGCCCAATTTTAGCCTCAACTTACCACGTGCCATTCCTGAAATAATTCACCACTGCTGGGATATCCTGGAATTCTTGGTGCTGATCTCACCTTCATAAAGGCTTTGTTGAGCCATAAGACATAGGAGTGGAAGTAAGGCCATTCGGCCCATCGAGTCCACTCCGCCATTTAATCAACTTACCAGCATTCTCCCCGTAGCCCTTAATTCCTTGTGACATCAAGAATTTATCAATCTCTGCCCTTGAAGCCATTTAGCGTCCCAGCCTCCACTGCACTCCGCGGCAATGAATTCCACAGGCCCACCACTCTCTGGCTGAAGAAATGTCTCCGCATTTCTGTTCTGAATTTACCCCCTCTAATTCTAAGGCTGTGCCCATGGGTCCTAGTCTCCTCGCCTAACGGAAACAATTTCTTAGCGTCCTCCCTTTCCAAGCCATGTATTATCTTGTAAGTTTCTATTAGATCTCCCCTTAACCTTCTAAACTCCAATGAATACAATCCCAGGAGGCAGTTTAGTGGATCTAAAAGAATCACTTCCTGCTACTCTTTGTCCACAAGTAGTTCTGTAAAGATACTTACCTCATGGATTAAATTCTCACATCAGCTTTCACCTACCAGATTCCTTAAGGCCTGGAAAACTGATGACAAGTTAAACAGTTAAAATTAAGGCACAGGACCTTGTTGTATTTAAGTGACCAATCTCTCTCCTCTGAGGAGCATAGTTGCTGAGTCCTCAATCTACCTCTGTTTAAGCCCGAAGGGGGCAAATACAGGTAGGTTGGTATCCTGTTTCAGTTTTTTGAACCTCTGAGCAACTTAATCCACCTGTTTTGGGGAGTTACAATTCAACCTGCAGTGTCTGTACTACAGGTGGTTCCTGTATTTTGAGTGGAAGAGGGCATCATGTCACCCACTGCTCTCCCCCATCTCTACTGTGACTGTATAGGCTCAGGATAGGAGGGGGAGGAATCAGAAGGTCTGCCAGCTCATGGGCCAACTAGATGTTTAAAAGGACAAATAAAGCCCACTTACAGGCCTTGTCCTGCTGTTACTCTAATTTAACAGCAGCAGGAGAAGGTCTAACATACTTGTCACCTCTTCAAAGAACTCTAACATGTTTGTCAGGCATGACCTCCCCTTACTAAATCCATGTTGACTTATTCTAATCCGACCCTGCTCTTCCAAGAATTTAGAAACCTCATCTTTAACGATGGATTCTAGAATTTTACCAACAACCGAGGTTAGGCTAATTGGCCTATAATTTTCCATCTTTTGTCTTGATCCTTTCTTGAACAAAAGTTCAAGCCACCCTACAGTTTCTGACATTTGCCCCAGACATGGTCAACAAGGAAAAATAGTCACTTCACTTTGCAGACAAGTCCTGGCGCATGGGCCAGAGCAGAGGCTGTGAGTCCTCCTCCTTGGGTACAGCAGTGAAGACCATAATTGCCAGACCATGTCACCCTGGTTAAAGCAGGCTCTGCTGTCTGGAGGAACGTGAAGCAATGTAGGAAGAGGGTCGATGATCTCTGCCAGTACAAGAGCCACCATCTTCTCTCTGATACCTCAGACTCACTCTCTGCTATTGTACCCACACCCCATCAAGTCTCACCTCTATCAATCTCACCATTGTTTGCAATGTCTTCCCTCACTCACTGTCACCCACCCCCAACCCCTGTAACCAGTAACCATGTATTACCCTCTGCACTACCAACCTGCTCAGGGCACCTTCACAAACAGTTAACAACTATGCCATCCACTTTCATTCCCCTGAATCTCTGCTACATGCTCATTCCATTTGGGAAGCAGCATCCAATATGATCGATGCAACGGGCTGCTTGGCATTCAGCTGTTCTCAGCCTCTGAAGACAGGATTCTGACTCTGACCACCCTGACCTGTGCCCCAGACCCCAGGAAATTGCCCTTCATATATGAAGGGGGCAATTTCCTGGGGTCTGGGGCACAGGTCTCGCCCTCAACATGACTGAGGTCTACACCAGCCATGATGGGGTTCATGGCTTGTGTATGCACGAAAGAGAACAGCAAGGAGTAGCTTGGTCAAACTGCGGAGGGGAAGAGAAGTGCAAATAGGTAAAATAAGAATGCTGTGGGTAAGTGCTACATGAGCAAACGACCCAGAGATGCAACCTGAGTCCTGATGAAGGGCTTTTGCCGAAACGTCGATTTTCCTGCTCCGTGGATGCTGCCTGACCTGCTGTGCTTTTCCAGCACCACGCTAATCTAGACTCTGATTGGCAGCATCTGCAGTCCTCACTTTTGCCCCATAGAGATGCAACCTGGCCCAGTCCACGAGCTGTGGTTGTGTCCTTGCTGCAGATTACATTGAGAATGTGCTTCTGCAGCACAGGGTGAACTGGCAGCTGTCAGTGGATCAGAAATGTGCCGTGAGGGTTCTGAGGGACTGGTACGTGTCAGATGACAGTGTCCATGGAAGTGAGGTCCATGTGGGCCATGGTGTGCCCGGAGGCATCATTGTCCAGTATCCACAAGGAGGACTCTTGGTGCAAATAGCGAGCTGAAATCACCAGGAACTTGCTCTGACTGCTGCTTCCAGAATACCCAGGTCTGACTTGCTGGGCAGGATTGGCATGTTGGATGGGAGGCTGCAGGTTAATGAGGCAGGATGTGAATAAGGTGGTTGGAAAGTCAGAGGCTCCCTGTGCCACCTGCATGTTGCAGGGAGTTGCACCTTGTGTTGAGATAGCCCTCACCTGACTTCTCACACAATTCTGCCACAATTTCTCACCATAGCCCCTGTTGCTCAGATCCCTACAATATTCCATCTGCCGTGCCTAGTGCTCTGAATCGTGGGGTAGCATTGTCCGTGCCACTCAGACTGGGACAATGACAGGGAACTCGGGAGATCTAATCTTGTCTCATTTCTGTGCGGCTTGCAAATCGACTGTCCTCTTCGGAGACATTGGACAGTGATCGTTCCTGACAAGAAAGAGTGCTTACCTGGTGATGCAGCTTACCCTTTACTTCTGCAAGGATCCACTTTCTGTCCCTTTGCCAACGTGTCCTTCAATGCTGCATAAGCCGCGCCCTCAACCCTTCACCCCTCTGAGGTTAGCATTAGTAAAACCTCACCCCATCTCAGGGTCACACCACCATCCCGTGCATCGACACACATTCAGGTTTTACTTCTTCTAGCTCTCTCACTTTGCAGCTCTTGGAGACTGCCAGCCCCTGTGACTGGCATTGCATTTTCAGCCAGAGGTAAGGAAGGGTGAAAGGTTGTGGAGGATGTGGTGGGCAGGAGTGGTTGAATCGAGTTGCTGCTGGCAGTAGGTAGTCCATGAGCATCTGTGAGATTTGTGTTCAGTGGCAGAGTTAGAGGAGTGGGCGGTAACAGAGAGAGATGATGGTGACACATATCCTTATGGAGTGCAGATCATCATCGAGCATTCCCCTGCACTGCTATGCATTCAATCGGAGCCCAGAGATGACACACTGAGCTGGGCTACTACATGGGTCGAAGCCAGCTGTGTTTGTGTACCTTGACGTTCTGTAGTAGCCCATCAATTGGGAAGATGATCCTTCTCTATACCATCCCAATCAGTTGGACATCGAGGTGGAATGTGGGCATGTGTGAGAGTGAGTGTGTGTGTGCACACGAGTGAGAGTGTTATTTGGGGCTTGGGGTGGGCGGGGGACTAAAATTTCTCTATATGGACACCTTGTGCGGGATATCTTTTAATATGGGGGTGTCTTTGCAAGTCAGCCAACACATGTTTCTTGACAGAAGTTAGATCCAGTTCCAGTGACAAAGAAACCTCAACAACTGGGATCTCCCAACTTCTGCAGCCTTCACCTGCCATTGATACCACACGGATATTTTCCTTCCGGGTCACCGTTTAGGACTTGTTTTGGATTATACTTTGTCTGGTATCTCCCCACCGACTTTACTGTCCTGGGTGGCCCTGCAGGAATCGAGACCTCCTGACTGCATCACCTTCAGCGTCAATGAACCTCTCAAGCCTCTGCACTACAGGCAGATAGAAATCCCCAGAAAGGCATCTACTCTTCTCGAATTAGTGGTTAATGACCCTCACCTGCGTTTGGTGTTAGGTTTAGAGTACAACACAAGTGAATACTCATGTCCCTATTTAACCCTCTTAACTAATGGTTTAAACAGGAAGATTCTACTCAAGATACTTAGTGACACAGAAACAAGCAGTTAAGCAATGAATAGAGTTTATTTCCAGAGAAATGCCTGATAGATTTTGCACGGTAGAAATTTTTTTAAAACTTGAAAAACTTCTTTTCCATTAAATTTCTTTAGTTCACTGATTGCTACACATTTCTTTACCATCCTTGTCCGGTACCTTATCATTACTGATGTAAAATGGGTAATCCAAAATCCCTTTCCTGAATTTGATTCTCCAAATCACAACCACACTCGTTCTCTTAAAGCAAATCACAACAGTAGGTCAAGGTCAGGAACTTCAGTTATCTAATGACAAAGGAGTTGCATCAGAATATCCAAGTTATCTTTCACCACTCCACTACACAGAGGTTTCAACTTAAAGAGAATTCAAATTACTGGGCGTAGCAATAGAGAAATACTTCATGTTCCTGAAGCATATTTCTCTGGCCTGTATTTTAGCAGGTGTTGTTTCACGTGCCTCCATTAGGAAACACAGGTAACAGTTGCATAAATTGAACATTCAAAAGAAATTTCTGCCTTCGAGTCTTCATTAAGAACCAATGCTTAATTAAAAACACTGGCAGAATAAGATTACATTTCAAACTAAAATTCTAAAATGTAAACAATGAAACAAATGACCCTGAGTGGTGCTTCACAGATCACATGATATCCTTGCATTCTTGGTAACAAAAAAAATTCAAGTTTTAGAACAGACTTAAAACAGACTTTGCAATTAGATACTATGCGTTAAAAATCTATTCATCAACATTTTTAAAAAAATAAATCCGTTTGATCTAAGTACAAACTCTAGATATGTTTTGTGCACAGCAACTGTTAAGATTGTCAAGTTCCAACATCAAATGGAACACTGCTTAGAAAAGAGGGTGCAGAAAAAAAAATCAACCAAGAAACATAGCTGAAACCAGCTGGACAATTTTTAAGCGGTGAAAATTGAGTGATTAAATGATTAGTGAAATACAGTGTTTTGATATTTAATCAAATTCCAAAGCTGTGGAAAATTCATAATCGCAAATTAAAATCTGTTGAACTTACATTTAGTGTTCAGTACTGTACGTCCAAAGACTGAAACTGTGATAATCACAGTTTATGCATTTAAGGGACAATATCTGGCTTGGAGGCTGCAGATTTGCTTCCCAAACCAGGCATGAACATGATCTATTATGGGTTGCTCTCAAGGCGCCACATAAATAAAAAATATTATTTTTATTGTTTTCCATCTTCACTTCTCAACCACCCGCAGATTTCACATGCATTCTTCAGAGATGCTATCTGCCCTGGTTTTTCACTGTCTGGTTTTTCACGTCAAAATTCTTCTGGATTGTTGCCAATGAACCTTTTAACTGTAAGTGAGAAAACAAAAATTGATAGGATGAATGTCCTTGCATACAAGAATTGGTATAACCAGAATCACCTCTCTTCTGTCTGGAGTTATAAGGAGAGGCTGGATAGGCTGGTACATTTTTTACTGGAAACTGAAGGGTGATCTTATAGAAGTTTATAACACTATGAGGGGCTTATGAGGTAAATGGCAGATATCTTTCCCTCGGGTGGGGGGTTTCAAGATGAGGGGGCGAATTTTATAAAGGTGGGAGGAGAAAGATTTAAAGACAATGTGACAGGCAATTTTCTTTTTAAACACAGAGTGATTTGTGCGTGGAGTGAACTTCCAGAGGAAGTGATGGATGCAGATACGATGAAAAAGAAATGTTTGGAGGGATATGGGCCAAGTGCTGGCAAGTGGGACTTGTTCAGCTCGGAATTATGGTTGGCATGGACTGAAGAGCCTGGTTTCTGTGCTGTAGGATTCGGAGTCTTGTTTAAAGATTTTTAAATTCTTTATAAGATGTAGCTGTTTCACATTATAGTTCACTAACTGACCAGAATCAAATAGGAGACCAACCACAAGGTTTTGAGTGAAAGAAAAAGGAAATTACATTAATAACTAAAACCAGGAAAAATAAAATCTAAAAAACAAAGGAAAATAAACGAGTGAAAACTAGCAAGTAATATATCAATGTATGATTCTTTCAAAAGGAAAGATAGGGGACAAGGTGAACAATAAAACCTTCGAGAACAGACTTGGGAAACAATAATGGAAAACCAGGAGACAGGACTGGGGTCCAATTAATACTTTTCATCAGTCGTCCCAGTTGATGGCACAATAGCAATTGAAAAATACAAAATCAAAAGGGGTTAGAGGTGAGGGGAATAAGCACAAAAACTATTAAAGGGAAAAGTATTAGGGAGACTAATGGGCTTAAGGAGGACAATAATTTGTCTTGCCCCCATGGATTGTATCTTAGAATTTCAAAAGCAAGAAGCTAGAGAAATAATGATGGTAATAATCTTTCAATAAGTTCGAGATTCTGGGAAATTCCGAGTTTTGGAAAGCTGTCAATATACTATACTTATTCAACAAAGGAGACAAGAAAAAAAAAATCTGGCAACTATAGAACAGGTAGTTAACTCCCCTCCCCACCCCGTGGCAGATATTAGGAATCCATTACAGGACGGATATATAGTACAGCATTTAGAAATAGAATGTACACAAGCAGAATCAGCATGGCTTCGTAAAGTGGAAATCGTGCCTGATAAATTTATCAGAGTCCTTTCCGGAGGGATAAAAATGGATAGATAATGGGGAAGCAAAAGTATTGTGGCTCATCCCATGGAAAGTGGACTGTAGCAGTTCAAGATGGCAGCTCACGACCACCTTCTCAACGGCAAGTAGGAGTGGCCTAGTCAGCGACACCCACATCCCACGGATGAATAAAAAAAAATTGTAATTATATCTGGGTTGATAAGGTTTTGCACATAATAAGATAAGAGCCTATGGTGGTGAGGTACCATATTAGAATGAATAGACAATTGCTGATTAATAGAAGACAGTAAAGTGGGATAGACGGGGTATGTTCAGAATGGCAACCTTTAACAAGAGGAGTTCCAGAGGGATCAATACTGGAGTCAGAGTTATTAAAGATTTAGATGTCGGAAGTGAATGTACAATGGCCGAGTTTGTGGATGACTCAAAAATAAATGGGAAGACAAAAAGTGAGGATGAGACAAAGAGTCTGCAAAATGATATTGACAGGTTGAGTGAGCGGACAAAAGTTTAGTGAATGGCACATAAATGTGGGCAAATGTGAGGTTGTGCACTTTCACACGGAAAAAAGAAACAGAACAGCTGAATATTATTCTAATAGGAAAACAATGCAGAAAAGGGATCGATTTAGCTTAGTTAGCTGGATCATTGGTTTACAGAGCAGTGTGATGCCACAGTGTGGGTTCAATTCCCATCACCGGTTTGAGGTTACCATGAAGGACTCTCCTTCTCAACCTCTTCCCTTGCCTGAGGTCTAGTGCCCCTCAGGTTAAATCACCACCAATCGCTGCTCTCTAATGAAAGAGCAGCCCCAATGGTCTGATAAGACTATGGCAATCAAAACACACCAACTGCGGAAAGTTATGGCACAGAAACATCTGGGGGTCCTTGTGTATGAACTGCAGAAAGGTAGCATCCAGTAACTACTTGTACATTGGGATTGGTATTTTTTTCTGTATATTGGCTCTTTCTTTATAAATGGGAGAAAGTGAGGACTGCAGATGCTGGTGAGCAGAGTCAAAAAGTGTGGCGCTGGAAAAGCACAGCTGGTCAGGCAGTATCAGAGGAGCAGGAGAGCTGATGTTTCGAGCTTAAGCTCTTCATTTCTGATGAAGGGCTCATGCAGGAAACATTGACTCTCCTGCTCCTCCGATGCTGCCGGACCAGCTGTGCTTTTCCAGCGCCACACTTTTTTGACTTTTTCTTATAATGGCTGAAAAGTTGGGAATGTTTAAAATTAAAATTCGTTTACAATTACGACATTAGTCTCAAGTTCACAATCCAAACAGGCTACAAGCTACTGGGGCTATCCTTAAAACTAAGGACATGATAAAGGTGCCACCCTGACCCAGCAGCTCTGATTACATCTGTTTATTTATTTGGTTTGGATGCCACCATGGAACATGCCCACGGCAGATCACAGTTATGTCCTCAGGGTATACACTCTCCTACATCTACATCAGGGTAACATGACATTAGCAAATACCGCGCATGGCTCCATTTGGTGGCTGGTAATCAAAAGGCCTTTGAACACAATCTCCAATTGTCCAACGTGTGCCAACCAAACGTAAGAATTCTTGACGAAACGATCCTTCCCCTTTTGACCATGGGAACACCTCAGGTTGAATCTGCCTTTAAGGCTAAACCCTTCCTCACTGCCATTTGACTATTATTCTCAAGGGTTAGCCATCACGTGCCTCGAATGATGGTTGTTGCTCGCCTCAAAAGGCACTATTACCACACACTGTGTTCTTGAGAAACTCATCTCAGACCACAGCCCGCAGTTTGCTAATGAACACTTCAGACATGTCACTGAATCAAGCTGCTTTCCATTTCATCTCAATGGCTGCACGCAAATGGTCAGGCTGGATGGGAGGTTGGGCGGGTGGCATGTGTGTGTGGTGGCGGGGGTGGTGGTAGGAGTGGTGCGGGGTAAGATGGGTGGGAGATCCGTATGGATCAAGGTCCTCAGAAAAAGGGTAATGACAATGTGATCTGGCCTTGCTCAGCTGCAGGTCCACATTGACTCATTTGGAAGTCTTTTCCCACCCAACCCCTAATAAACAAAGCAGTGGAAGCTGGGTCAAATATTCAAGGTTGAGTTGGACTGATTTTGGATTTTTCAGGGAGAGTGTCAAAAGGTTGTGGGGGAGTCGGGGGGTACACACAGACCGAAAAAATGTGGAGTTAAGACCCACAACTCTCAACATTCACAATATCATGGCATCGCTGAGAAGACCCAATAGCTGACTAACTTAATCCTCTTCCTCCTACTTCCTTTTCCAACATTGTTTTAATAGGGTCAAGGGTAAAATTGAAGAATGAGCGAGGGAAGTGGTTAAATTGGGCAGAATTTAGGAGAGTCTCGGAAGTGCCAGGCTGAGGCTTTGGAATGGAGGCAAGCTTTTGACCTGCCGACTCTAAGGCACTGAGGGCTTGGATCTACGATTGAATTTGACCTGCGAGCATGTGAGACAGACAGAGGGCAGGATCGCTACAACAGGACTGGGCCTGTCGCCTGATGTGAAAATCCAAACAATTTCGCTCTGCTCAAAATACCTGTTCGAGAAGTAAAATCGAATCATTGATCACTGCACGCAGATGGTGAAGTTCTGCATCATTCTGCCACTTTGTTCCCTTTGTTGTTATCTCTTGATCCAAACTGTAGGAAATAAAAAGGTAAACATACACACAGTCTCAGCAAAACGTGAAGTGGCTTTCAGGATAAGTTTGAAGCTAGATCTGAATGTTTGCAGGATAGCCCCTGTAAGGTTTCCTATTCAAGTGCCTGCTCTCCTGTTAGGATATATGTCATTGCCATATCTAGTGCTTGTGTTGACGCTCAAATCTAAATCAAGTGAGCCTAGCAGTTAAGCATACATAAGTGAAAATTCACAGGAAAAATCTTTGGTGGGAATTAAACAGACTTATAGAACTGAATACAGATTGCCCAGTTTGTTCCATATAACAGCAGACATTCCCACATAGCTTTAGCTGGTAATCACCTCCTTTTAGTGGACTTACCTTTCCTGTGGGCAAACTGTGAATATCCTTGATCAGGAGTTTATCTTCGCAATCCACACATAGTCAATAATAAAACAGAGGTCTAAATAACAAAAGCTCCTGCTATGTAACCGATTACCACCCTATTATTTTTACAGATGACTCAGATCTCCTTACAAATTTGTTTCTCAATTTCCTGCTGACTATCGGGGGAGGGTGGGGTCTATAGTACAATCCCAATAAGGTAATCATCCCTTTCTTATTTCTCAGTTCCACCCAAATAATTTTCCTGGATGCACTCTCCAGAATATCCTAAGTACAGCTGTTATGCTATCCCTAATCAAAAACACCACGCCCCCCTCCTCTCTTGCCCCCTCCCCCCCATCCTTTCTATAGCATCTATATCCTGGATCATTAAGCTGCCAGTCCTGCCCAACCCTGAGCCTTGTGTCTATAATAGCTATGATACCCCTGGCCCACGTTCCCAACTATGCTCTAAGTTCATCTGCCTTATCCGTTAGGACTTTTACATTGAAATAAAAGCAGTTTATCAGTCCTACCTCATTCTCTGCTTTGTTCCTACCTGCCTATTTGACTTCCTCTTTTTCCTAACTCTACCAGTCTTAGACTGATCTCTTTTCCCACTATCTCCCTGGGTCTCAGTCAACACCACTGCCACCCCGCCACCCTCACCCACCCTCCAATGCCACTCCACCCACCTTCAATCTCACCCTGCCTGACAACTCCTATTCTTACCTTATCCACCCTACTCTGTTCCTCACTTACACAATTCACCCACATTCACTTGCTAAAGACAATGTTCTAAACAATGGCATAAGGATGAACTGGGACATGCTGCAGAGATAATAGTGAGCAGATTTTCCTTGGAGTTTTTATGTAAGGGCTGCATTCCTCAGTAAATGGGAGTAGGTCAGGAAGGGGACACAGCAGATTAGAGTCATATTTGTATTGGAGTCATACAGATGTACAACAAGGAAACAGCCCCTTTGGTCCAACTCATCCATGGCGACCAGATATCCTAACCTAATATAGTCCCATTTGCCAGCACTTAGCCCATATCCCTCTAAACACTTCCTATTCATAAACCCATCCAGATGCCTTTTAAATGTTGTACCAGCAGCTAACACTTCCCCTGGCAGCTCATTCCATACACATACCACCCTCTGAGTGAAAAGGTTGCCCCTTAGGTCTCTTTTATATCTTTCCCCTCTCACCTTAAACCTATGCCCTCTAGTTCTGGACTTCCCCGCCCCAAGGAAAAGGCTTTGTCTATTTATCCTATCTATGCCCCTCATGATTTTATAAACCTCTACAAGGTCACCCCTCAGCCTCTGATGCTCCAGGGAAAACAGCCCCAGCCTATTCAGCCTCTCCCTGTAGCTCAAACCCTCCCACCCTGGCAACATCCTTGTAAATCATTTTTGAACCCTTTCAAGTTCCACAACATCCTTCCGATAGGAAGGAGACCAGTATCACACAATATTCCAGAAGTGGCCTAACCAATGTCCTGCACAGCCGCAACATGACCTCCCAACTCCTATACTCAATGCTCTGACCAATAAAGGAAAGCCTATCAAACTCCCCAAACTCCTGCCAAGTTGATTGAAAGCCCTCTCGACAGCACAAGCAAAACACCTGCAAGGAACTCAATCGCAGCTCTATACAGGTTTAATACATCCAGTCTGAACAGGTGCCACCTTGCACAAGGCTAGTCTCAGTGTCTCAAGGCTTTAAAGCCTTCCCTCCTACACCAACTTTCCAGCCACACATTCATCTGCCTTATCCTCCGAATTCTGTTCTCTGAGCCACTGCTGTTACTTTTGCCTGTCCACCAAGACTGTCAGCCTCTTCCTGCATCCTCCCTGAAACACGTGGTTCCCTCTTCATTGATTTGAGGCCTCTCCTATGTCTCCTCTGCGATCTCCAACACATCTCCTTGTACATCCGCAAAGGCATGGGTCTTGCTCTCTCTCCCTGCACCTTCCCTGGCATTTGCATCCCCCTATCTCTCTCCAGCCCCTCCCAGATTTGATACAATGCTGAAGTCCCAATCTCACTGGCAGGAGGTAGGAGAAATCATGTTATCGAAAAGTATGAATTACACCAGCTGCAGTCGGTGGTGAGGGAGAGTTCCAGCAAGTTAGCTGCATCCTCAAAAATTCTGTGTAGTAGATTATTATAGCTTTCTTTTAAAATGGAAAATTAAATGTTGAAAAATACTTAAAAGTTATTTTATTTAGTAACGCAGCAGTTTAACCATGTCAATTAGTTCAACTTACCAGGGTTTGTAACTTTTGCTGTTGTATAGGAAGGTCATTGCGAATCTAACTTCAGCTTTTACATTGGTTTCTATGGAAACTTATATTTCACTTAAAGTTGTTTCACTTAAAAGGAGCTATTCTCAGGAACTGAAGTATAATGTTGATCAAGGACTATCTCTATATAAATACAAATGTTTTTTAAATATTTTTTTCACTGTCAACAGGGGTGGTACCAGGGGGCTGGAGAATGGCGAATGTTGTGACCCTGCCAAGTGTGAGGTTGTCCATTTTGGAAGGACAAATAAGAATGCGGAATACAGGGTTAACGGTAGAGTTCTTAGTAAGGTGGAGGAGCAGAGGGATCTTGGGGTCTATGTTCATAGATCTTTGAAAGTTGTCACTCAGGTGGATAGAGCTTGTAAGAAGGCCTATAGTGTATTAGCGTTCATTAGCAGAGGGATTGAATTCAAGAGTCATGAAGTGATGTTACAGCTCCAACACGGATGAGGTTGGAGACGATGTGGTTTTGCCAAGAGGCTCCTTCACCTCATCCCAACAACAGTCTACTCACTCTCACTGGATGTCATTTCTCTGCTTTGCAGAGAAGATTTACCAGGATGTTGCCTGGAATGGAGAGGAAGTCGTACGAGGATAGGTTGAGAGTTCTCGGCCTTTTCTCGTTGGAACGGCGAAGGATGAGGGGTGACTTGATAGAGGTTTATAAGATGATCAGAGGAATAGATAGAGTAGACAGTCAGAAACTTTTTCCCCGGGTACAACAGAGTGTTACAAGGGGACATAAATTTAAGGTGAAGGGTGGAAGGTATAGGGGAGATGTCAGGGGTGGGTTCTTTACCCAGAGAGTGGTGGGGGCATGGAATGCGCTGCCTGTGGGAGTGGCAGAGTCAGAATCATTGGCGACCTTTAAGCGGCATTTGGATAGGTACATGGATGGGTACTTAATCTAGGTTAGAAGTTCGGCACAACATCGTGGGCCGAAGGGCCTGTTCTGTGCTGTATTGTTCTATGTTCTATGTGAATCGACGACGTTTTAAGCTAACCTGCAATTAATTCTTTTGCACTTTGCTCTTGCGATAAGTTGCTTTTAAGTGGAGCATCACTTACCCAGCACTCAGTTTTTCAGATATTCTGATCTTGTTTGATGAATGGACTTTTTGAGCCACTTTTTCAATGTTCAGAAGTTTAAAGTAGAGGACTAAATTCAACAAGGCTAGGATAAAGAGTCTGAAATTAAAAAAAAGTAATTGAATTAGCTATACAGGTTCAAAGGTGAATTCTGGGACATCTGCTTTTCCTACAAAACTAAAAACAGAGAAGAATATTTAATGCACCAAGGTGTAACTTCCAAACTAAAAATTATAAAAAAAAGTTCTTGCTACCTGTAATACGCTTGCAAAGATAACTAGATCAACCTTTTTTTAAAATTGCTAATAAATGCAACACACTGCTACTTCGAGTCAAAAAGCTGAACAGCATGGAAACAGACCCATCGGTCCAACTTGTCCATGCCGTCCAGTTATCCTAAATTAATCTAGTCCCATTTACCAGCATTTGGCCCATATTCCCTCTAAACTTTTCATATACCCAACCAGATGCTTTTTAAATGCTGTACTTGTACCAGCCTCCACCACTTTCTCTGGCAGCTCATTTCATACACGCACCACCCTCCATGTAAGAAAGTTGCCCCTTAGGTCTCTTTTAAATCTTTCCCCTCGCACCTAAAACATACGCTGTTTAGTTTTGGGCTCCCCTACCCAGGGGATAAGGCCTTGTCTATTTACCCTACCGATGCCCCTCAAATTTTACAAACTTCTAAAGGTCACCCCTCAGCCTCCGGCGCTCTAGGGAAAATAGCCCCAGCCTGTTCAGCCTCTCCCGATAGATCAAACCTTCCAATCCTGGCAACATCCTTGTAAATCTTTTCTGAACCTTTTCAAGTTTCACAACATCCTTGCTACAGGAGAGAGATTAGAATTGAATGCAGTATTCCAAAAGTTGTGCAAGGAAGACTATATGTTCAGCTTTGCAATCTAGATTCAGACTTGCTGTGTATATAATTTTGTGCTTCTGTGCAATGTCTGTTCATAATGAGCATAATATTGGACTACACTGAACCATCACAGCAGAGCTTAAAAATGAGAGTAAATACATGAAACATGTGTGGGGTGCTCCTGAATTCATGATACATGCATTCTTAAGAGTATGGGCAACCTTCATTTAAATTGGACCTGAATGTGTTTAAGATTTGATGCATATTGTATACTTTTGTCCAAGCGTTTACAGGTGTTACGCTGACAGTAGCTTAGAATTAGATCTGGAATCTTTTTATCTACCTTTAATGGTGCTCTTGCAACAATATTTCTGAAAAACCTTTCAAAATGTACTTACATTGCACTCATGCCCAACACAAACTTCAAAAGGCTCCGATTCTGGAGTATTGGTTTGCTTTCCAAATTACTTCCTCTGTCTGCAAGAAAGGTAACAAAAATAGAACGAGTATGCTCTAGCTGCAGGCAGAAGAGTAAAAGCATAGAACGTCAAACAGAATAGGTGCAGGACTAGGATTCTTAACCCCTCAAAACTGCTCCACCATTCAGTGAGAGCAAGGATGACCTGATTGTAGCCTCCGATCCACTTTTGTGCCTGTCTCCCCTTACCCCAGACCCCCTAGGAGGATTCAGCAGGAAGTGCAGTGCACTCGAATGTGTCCCCCATCCTTCTCACCTCAGCGCGATCTCATCTCAAATTCAGAGACAAAGTTAGTTATGTGTTAGTGCTGGATGCACGTAGCAGGATCAGGTGTACAAGAGCCTCCAGTCCACTGATCAGACAAGATTCCTGAGAATTCTTTTTTTTTTCCCAGATACAATCCCATATTTATTCCCTCTGGGGTCTAATTCCTGTTTGAGTGCAGCATTGTGGGTATACATGGCACATGTTGAAATGCAGCTTGGCATGCAAGAGTTGAGAAGGATGCAGAGAACTGTCTGTGTCTTTTCCCTACATATTTTGACAGGCAGTTTGATCGAGTCATACATATCTCGATACCTTTCTCTCTCAGTCACAGATTAAGAGACTCCAAACCAAGTTATGAAAATGAACAGCCTGTCAAAGGTTTGGTGCTTTTGAATAGTCAGGAAATGATAAAAGCTTGTCACAAAGTTTGCTGCGCTATCTTCAGATAATGGAAACACCACCACCACCACCTGAAAGTTCCCTTCCAAGCTACTCCCCATCAGGACTTGGGCTTATCTCACCATTCCTTCTTGGTCAAGCTCCTGGGAGTCCATCCCTAACAGTATTGTGTGTCTGGCAGCATCCAAGGAGCAGGAGAATCGATGTTTCGGGCATAAGCTGTTCATCGGAAATGAGGCCTCATTCCTGATATACAAAGTTAAAAAATCACACAGCCCCAGGTTATAGTCCAACAGGTTTATTTGGAAGCACTCGCTTTTGAAGCACTGATGAATCACCTGATGAAGGAGCAGCGCTCCGAAAGCTAGTGCTTCCAAATAAACCTATTGGACTATAACCTGGGGTTGTGTAATTTTTAACTTGGTACACCCCAGTCCACCACCGGCGTCTCCAAATCACGTCATTCCTGACGAAGGGTTTATGCCCGAAAATTCGATTCTCCTTTCCTCTGATGCTGCCTGACCTGCTGTGCTTTTCCAGCACCCCACTCTTGACTCTGATCTCCAGCATCTGCAGGCCTTACTTTCTCCCAGTATTATGGGTCTACCTACAGCACATGGGCTGCAGCAGTTCGAGATGACAGCTCACCACACCTTCTCGAAAGGCAACTCAGAACAGCCAGCCAGGTTCATGTTCCACAAGCAAGTACAATCTTTAAAAACCCTCCTGGATTTTAGTGTCAATCCCAATGCCATTTGTGGCTATTCCTATAGCTGCTTCATACGTGCTGAAAAGACATTACCTGTGTACATTTGTCTCGTATCTACATTCAGACGAGGAGCTAAACTGGTAAACTGGTCCGCGGGACTCCGACTGAGTGTTCGCCGACGTCTCCGAAGTCCAGACTGGCCCAATTCGGCGGAGATTGGATTGTGCACTGCTTCTTCAACCAACAAGTCAGATTCTGTAACAACGAGACATTCCATAAAGCCACCTCACTCCGAAAAAGTAACAACCCAGCTGCAGCAATGAGATGTATGTGTAGAATATCTGGCTGTTTCAAAGTGTATCACTTCAGTTTCTACACAGACAAGACAACAGTCTGAGTGAGAAAGACTTGGACTCTAAATAATATGTTCACCTTGATAACCCATTCATATCACAATCAGCAAGTGTGTGGAACATGAGGGGAATAATTATAAAGATAAATTATTTGTCAGAAATAATTTACATGCGAGTGGCCAACCTTCCAATGGGATCTAGAAACAAAAAAAAAAAGTGGTGCTGCTTTCTCGATTCTAATCTGACAAAATTGTTGACCACCCAATTGATCTTCCTGACCATAATCCCAAACTAAACTAATCCTGATTGTCTTCTCTTAGCACATCTCCCCCCAAACATTTCTTATTCATGTACCTATCTAAAAAGGTCTTTAAAACGTTGTTTAAAACCAATTCCTCTGGAAGTTCATTCCAAACGCTAACTACTTTCTGTGTAAAAATGTTGCCCCTCATATCTTTTTTAAATCTTTCTCTGCCCACCTTAAACCTATGCTCCCTGGTTTTGAAATCTCCCACCCTAGGGAAAAGACATCTACCATTTATCTTATCTATGCCCCTCATGATTTTTATAAACTATCAAAGTCACCTCTCAACCTCTTATGTTCCAGTGAAAAAAGTCTCAGCCGATCCAACCTCTCCTTTTGATTCAAATCATCTCAGTTGCCAACATCCACAGCTCTGGAATTCTCTCCCTAAAGTTCTCTGGCTCTTTATCCCTCTCCTCCTTTAAGACAATACTCGAAGTCTACAAGTTTAACCAAACTTTCGGACATCTGACTTGATATCTCCTATGAGTTTGTGTGGAAAATGTTCTTATTGATGTTCATGTTGCACAATTTAGCTTTTTGTGTACATTAAAAGTATATGATAATTGCAAGTTGTAATTGTTGAACAGATACACACCCCAGCAGGATATACTGCAATACAATTAGGAATGAAATAAAACAAGATATTGCTGATGCTGAAATCAGGAATGAAGTCTGCACTGATTTCTTCTGAATAGTATGGAACCCCAAGATCAACTATTGTCCAGACTCCTATCAATTCATTCAGGGTGGCACGGTGGATCAGTGGTTAGCACTGCTGCCTCACAGCACCACGGTCCCAGGTTCGATTCCAGCCTCGGGTGACTGTCTGTGTGGAGTTTGCACATTCTCCCAGTGTCTGCGTGGGTTTCCCCCGGGTGCTCCGGTTTCCTCCCAGTCTAAAGATGTGCAGGTCAGGTGAACTGGCCATGCTAAATTGCCCATAGTGTTAGGTGCATTAGTCAGAGGGAAATGGGTCTGGGTGAGTCACTCTTCAGAGGGTTGGTGTGGACTGGTTGGGCCGAAGGGCCTGGTTCCACACGGTAGGGAATCTAATCTAATCAATTGAACTTCTACCTTCTGATTTACATAAATTCAACATCACTTTCATTGGAATAGTTACCCACAAAGGCACTAACATAAGTCAATTACACACTTAAATGCACGTTCCCTTCAAGTATGTTTGAGTGATCCCACTTGACCATCAGATGTACTTCACATCTATACGTCAAATAGTTAAATTTAGCAGAAACCTAATTGTTTGAAGTAATCTTCTAAACCACTCCACGAGTTTTTCTGTATGAAAGACTTCACCAAACCCCATGGCTGTTTTCTGTAGCACACATCTGTCGAAACTCTGCAACAAAAAAGATGTAGCACTTGAAGCAATGTTATCAACAAACAAAAAAGAAAATTTTTATGCTATCAAATTATGTCAAGTCTATAAAAGTGAATCGATTGACAAGTTGATTGGCAGCTAAATCCATTTAGAAAGAGAATATATCTTTGCACACATCCTACTTCAGGCAGTTTATGAGACTAGGTTAGCAAAGAGTTTCACAAAATAGTTAAAACATTTTGTCCACTAGTCCTGCCAGTGATAAGTTTAAATCTCACTTTGTCCAAACATAATGAAAACCTTTGTGAAAAACATAGAATACTGCAGGTGTTAGAAATCTGAAAGAAAAACTCAGAAAATAATGGAAATAATCAACAAGGGTTGCAGCACTTAAGCAGAAAGAATGAGTTAACATTTCACGTCAATAACTTTTCAACAGAACTTTCTGCATTGAGTTTTATTCTATATTGCATGTTTCAGGATAACATTCAGGATGATAGAGTTATAGGTAACCGTATTGTATCCATGATTGAGTCCTGTAAAAACAAAAGGTTGCTTCCCTGATACCAGGGTAAAAAAACAATCATAGACAGGATGTAAAAAAATTGGGAAAGAGCAGTCAATAACCAGAGGTCATGGTGCACGAAGGAGCTGGGAATGCAGGCAAGAGGGAGCACAGGTCTTGGGGAAGGAGAGAGCACGGGTCTTGGGGAAAGAGGGAGCACGGGGAGGTGATAGGAAGAGTTAGGATCCAAGCCAAGGAGAATGACATTCGGAATGGTAATCTCAGGATTATTTGACTCACATTAATGTCCAACTTTGAGAGAAGGTGCAAGAGGAAGAAGTCAATATATTCAGTTCATTGTGGCCATTTCTGGAAGCCACAGGGCAAAATAAAATATTGGATTTAGTTCAAAAAATATGTAGAGGTAGCAATAAGAAAGTAGAAAAATGCCATCCGTGGTGTGACGTAGCACTATCATTGTGAGGTAGATGAAGAAAATATCCATCATCTCAAAACTAGCCAACTATGAGACCCCTTTAAAGCCATTGAGAGCATCAGACTTATAGATTACACAATTGCAACATGTGGCATGTTAATCACTCTGCTATAATATACAATGAAGAAATTATACTGGACACAGTAAAGACTACATGCCTTAACAATTTCCTAGCTGAAGAAATAAAAGTTCCTGAAATGCAAGATATCTCTCAAAAAGATTGAAGATTGGCATTTCTAAAAGATTTACATTTTAAGCCATACTGTGAAAGTACCAAAGACAAAGACCCTATTTATTAGTTCACCTAATGACAACACTGGTTAAATATAACCATTATCTTCCTTAACTTGCTTGTCAGTCCCCTTCTGGAGGCGGTGCTGGTAATTTGCATGAGAAGTTTAAAAAGGATGGATTATGTTTTTAAAAATGTTGTAATTCAGTTACAAATAGATTCCATTTACTTTACAAACATTTAAAGAATGATTGCTCAAAATAATGCTCAACCAGTGTTGTCATTAGGTGAACTAATAAATAGGGTCTTTGTCTTTGGTACTTTCACAGTATGGCTTAAAATGTAAATCTTTTAGAAATGCCAATCTTCAATCTTTTTGAGAGATATCTTGCATTAACCTTCATCAATGACATCTATTATCTAGTTTCATGGGAATGTTTTAGCAAACCAACTCATGAGTGAATTGCACTGCCAACAATATGTGACATATAAATTACGTATCATTGCAAATAGCCTCTAGCGTTACAATATTCTAGCTTCATGTAAATCAGTAGGTCAAGAATTAATTAGGATAAAAATTCTCCCTTCATGGAAAGTCTGGTACTGAATTTCAATAAAATTCACTTATCTAACAATAATAATGGCAGAAGGTTGCTTTTTCTAGCCAATAATTATTTTAAGTCTGTAAGTTAGCGCGATGAACTTGAAGGTTTGTTTTCAGATGTTTCGTCACCATACTATCATCAGCGAGAATCTTCAGTGAAGCGCTGGTACTATGTCCCACCTTAAGAAATCAAGATCTATAAAGAGAGGGGTGGGACATACTACCAGTGCTTCACCAGAGACTCTCACTGATGGTGTTACCTAGTATGGTGACGAAACATCTGAATATAAATCTTCAAGCTCAGCAGACATATCAACCACCTGAGCTATAAATCTTCTCAAAAATCGCTAAGTATTTTGACTATCTATTGAAATAGCAGTTTTGTCCTTGAAATAACTGACTGGTCTCTGTATTGCAAAGCTGTGTAAATATGAAACGCTTAACAATTATATGCCTGCAGTTTGATTTCTCGGAAATGTTTCAAAAGATTAAGACAGACCAAGGTGGAATTTGACTTATAGATACATCTTATTTGTTTGCTGTCAGAAAGGAATGTGATGTTACTAACATGTTAATTTAACCTTCATCAATGACATCTATTATCTAGTTTCATGGGAATGTTTTAGCAAACCAACTCATGAGTGAATTGCACTGCCAACAATATGTGACATATAAATTACGTATCATTGCAAATAGCCTCTAGCGTTACAATATTCTAGCTTCATGTAAATCAGTTCCCCACTGAGGTGTCAAGGTAATGGATTTATCACCTGTACCTTTAGTATAATGCCTTCTTTGCAATTATTCAGGTTTTGTATAGCCCAATGTCAAATATAATCAAATATAATAAGAATGAGTTTGTTGCAAACAAAAGGTTAATCAAAATGGAGTTATCATTACCAAAAGGGTTTAAACTGTCCACGTATATACAAATAGGAATCTTGAACAATAAAGCTGTTTCTCATGGAGAAAAGGACACAATGGGCTGAATCGTGATTTTTTTGGCTCAGTGGAGGTTGCTTTTTAAGTTTTTTTTAAATAAAGGGATTCTCATGTTGACAGCCAATGGTATTCCTTGCCACGTCTTTCATGCCTCATTAACTACTCTACCTGACACCAATGATGCCCCTCATGTTTGATTCCATCTCCATCTTACCACACGCCATTTCCGGATTGACTCCCCACTGACCAGATATCAGCCGGAAGACTGGTGCTCCTTGTGCCCTCACCACCTTTAAAAGCCTCACTGTGTACACAGATGAGCACGGTCAGTCCAGAGCCACCCTGCATGGCTCCTGACATTTGCCCTGGCTCTGGCCGATAGGGGTAATTGGAGGCCTCGAGGTGCTACTAGCTCGAAGGTAGAAGACAGAGGGTGGTGGTGGAGGGTTGTTTTTCAGACTGGAGGCCTGCGACCAGTGGTGTGCCACAAGGTTCGATGCTGGGTCCTCTACTTTTTGTCATTTACATAAATGATTTGGATGCGAGCATATAAGGTACAGTTAGTAAGTTTGCAGATGACACCAAAATTGGAGGTGTAGTGGACAGCGAAGAGGGTTACCTCAGATTACAACAGGATCTTGACCAGATGGGCCAATGGGCTGAGAAGTGGCAGATGGAGTCTAATTCAGATAAATGTGAGGTGCTGCATTTTAGAAAGCAAATCTTAGCAGGATTTATACACTTAATGGTAATGTCCTCGGGAGTGTTGCTGAAAAAAGAGACCTTGGAATGCAGGTTCATAGCTCCTTGAAAGTGGAGTCACAAGTAGATAGGATAGTGAAGAAGGCGATTGGTATGCTTTCCTTTATTGGTCAGAGTGTTGAGTACAGGAGTTGGAAGGTCATGTTGCGGCTGTACAGGACATTGGTTAGGCCGCTGTTGGAATATTGCGTGCAATTCTGGTCTCCTTCCTATCGGAAGGATGTGAAACTTGACAGGGTTCAGAATAGATTTACAAAGATGTTGCCAGGGTTGGAGGATTTGAGCTATAGGGAGAGGCTGAACAGGCTGGGACTGTTTTCCCTGGAGCGTCGGAGGCTGAGGGGTGAACTTATAGAGGTTTGTAAAATTATGAGGGGAATGGATAGGATAAATAGACAAAGGCTTTTCCCTGGGGCCGGGGAATCCAGAACTAGAGGGCATAGGTTTAGGGTGAGAGAGGCAACATATAAAAGAGACCTAAGGGGCAACTTTTCATGCAGAGGGTGGTACGCGTATGGAATGAGCTGCCAGAGGAAGTGGTGGAGGCTGGTACAATTGCAACATTTAAGAGGCATTTGGATGGGTATATGAATAGGAAGGGTTTGGAGGGATATGGGCCTGGTACTGGCAGGTGGGACTAGATTGGGTTGGGATATCTGGTCGGCATGGATGGGTTGGACCGGAGGGCCTGTTTCCATGCTGTACATCTCTATGACTCTATGAACTGGCAGCATGGGGCTGGCACCTGGTACTTCGATATTGTGGCCATTTCAGAGACATAGATACAGCATGGATAGATGGACAGGAATGGTTGTTGCAGGTTCCGGGATTTAGATGTTTCAGTAAGAACAGAGGGGGGTAAAAAAGGGGGAGGTGTGGCATTGTTAGTCAAAGACAGTATTACGTTGGCAGAAAGGACGTTTGAGGACTCGTCTACTGAGGTAGTATGGGCTGAGATTAGAAACAGGAAAGAAGAGGTCACCCTGTTGGGAGTTTTCTATAGGCCTCCAAATAGTTCTAGAGATGTCAAGGAAAGGATGGCAACGATGATTCTGGATAGGAGCCAGAGTAACAGGGTAATTGTTATGGGGGACTTCAACTTTCCAAATGTTGACTGGAAATACTATAGTTTGAGTACTTTAGATGGATCAGTTTTGTCCAATGTGTGCAGGAGGATTTCCTGACACTGTATGTAGACAGGCCAACAAGGAGCGAGGCCACATTGGATTTGGTACTGGATAATGAACCTGGCCAGATGTTAGATTTGGAGGTAGGTGAACACTTTGCTATAGTGACCACAATTCGGTTACATTTACTTTAGAGATCAAAAGGGACTGATATATACTGCAGGGCAAGAGTTATAGCCGGGGGAGAAAGGCAATTATGATGCGATTAGGCAAGATTTAGGATGCATAGGATGAGGAAGGAAACTGCAGGGTGATGGACACAATTGAAATGTGGAGCTTATTCAAGGAACAGATACTGAAAAGTATGAACCTGTCAGGCAGGGAGGAAGTGGTCAAGCGAGACAGCCGTGGTTTACTAAAAAAGTTGAATCGCTTGTCAAGAGGAAGAAGGTGGTATATGTTAGGATGAGATGTGAAGGCTCAATTAGGGCGCTCGAGAGTTACAAGTTAGCCAGGAAAGACCTAAAGAGAGAGCTAAGAACAGCCAGGAGGGGACATGAGAAGTTGTTAGCAGATAGGATCAAAGGAAAACCCTAAGGCTTTCTGTAGATATATGAGGAATAAAAGAATGACTAGAGTAAGGTTAGGGGAGAAAGTGAGGTCTGCTGGAGATCAGAGCTGAAAATGTGTTGCTGGAAAAGCACAGCAGGTCAGGCAGCATCCAGGGAACAGGAGAATCGACGTTTCGGGTATAAGCCCTTCTTCAGGAAAGGTTAGAGTTAGAGTAAGGTTAGGGCCCATCAAGGACAGCAGTGGGAAGTTGTGCATGGAGTCCGAGGAGAAAGGGGAAGCGCTAAATGAATTTTTTCATCAGTATTCACACTGGAAAAAGACAATGTTGTCGAGGAGAATACTGAGATACAGTCTACTAGACTAGACGGGATTGAGGTTCACAAGGGGGAGGTGTTAACAATTCTGGAAAGTGTGAAAATAGGTAAGTCCCCTGGGCCGGATGGGATTTATTGCAAGATTCTTTGGGAAGCCAGGGAGGAGATTGCAGAGCCATTGTCATTGTCTACGGGAATAGTACTAGAAGTCTGGAGGATAGCAAATGTTGTCTCCTTGTTCAAGAAGGGGAGTAGAGACAACCCTGGTAATTATAGCCGTTCATCAGGAAGGCTTTTGCCCGAAACATCAATTCTCCTGCTCCTTGGATACTGCCTGGCCTGCTGTGCTTTTCCAGCGCCATACTCTCATCTCTAATTTCCAGCATCTACAGTCCTCACTTTTTCCTGGCAATTATAGACCAGTGAGCCTTACTTCGGTTTTGGATAAAATGTTAGGAAAAATGATAAGAGATAGGATTTATAATCATCTAGAAAGGAACAAGTTGATTACAGATAGTAAACACAGTTTTGTCAAGGGTAGTTAGTGTCTCACAAACCTTATTGAGTTCTTTGAGAAGGTGACCAAACAGGAGGATGAAGATAAAGCAGTTGATGTGATTTATATGGATTTCAGTAAGGCATTTGATAAGGTTCCCCACGTTAGGCTATTGTACAAAATATGGAGGCATGGAATTGAAGGTGATTTAGTGGTTTGGATCAGAAATTGGTGAGCTGAAAGAAGATAGAGAGTCGTGGTTGATGGGAGATGTTCATTCTGGAGCTCAGTTACTAGTGGGGTACCGCAAGGATCTGTTTTGAGGCTGTTTGTCAGTTTTATAAATGACCAGGATGAGGGCATAAAGGGTGGGTTAGTAAATTTGCAGATGACAGTAAGGTCGGTGGAATTGTGGATAGTGCCAAAGGATGGTACAGGTTACAGAGGGACATAGATAAGCTGCTGGGCTGAGAGATAGCAAATGGAGTTTAATGTGGAGAAGTGTGAGGTGATTCACTTTAGAAGGAGCAACAGGAATAAGGAGTACTGGATTAATGGCAAGATTCTTGGTAGCGTAGATAAGCAGAGATCTTGGTATCCATGTAATAGATCTCTGAAAGTTGCCATCCAGGTTGATAGGGTTGTTAATAAAGCATACATTGTGTTAGCTTTCATTGATAAAGGAATTCAGTTTTGAGTCATGAAGTTATGCTGCAGCTGTACAAAACTCTGGTGCGGCCGCACTTGGAGTGTTGCGTACACTTCTGGACACTGCATTATAGGAAGGATGTGGAAGCTTTGAAAAAGGTTCAGAGGAGATTTACTAGGATTTTCCTTCATACCAGGCAAAGGTCTTATGAGGAGAAAGTGAGGACTGGAGATCAGAGCTGAAAATGTGTTGCTGGAAAAGCGCAGCAGGTCAGGCATGAGCCCGAAACGTCGATTCTCCTGCTCCTTTAATGCAGCCTGACCTGCTGCTGACCTGAGGAAAGGCTGAGGGACTTGAAGCTGTTTTCATTAGAGAGAAGAAGGTTGAGAGGTGATTTAATTGAGACATATAAAATAATCAGAGGGTTATATAGAGTGGACAGAGAGAGTCTTTTTCCTCAGATAGTGATGGCAAACACGAGGGAACACAACTTTAAATTGAGGGGTGATAGATATAGGACAGATGTCAGAGGTAGTTTCTTTACTCAGAGTCGTAGGGGTGTGGAACTCCCTGCCTGCAACAGTAGCAGACTTGCCAACTTTAAGGGCATTTAAATGGTCATTGCATAAACATATGAATGAAAATGGAATAGTGTAGGTTAGATGGGCTTCAGATTGGTTTCACAGGTCAGCGCAACATCGAGGGCCGAAGGGCCTGTACTGCGCTCTAATGTTCTACCGAGTCACTCCTTATGTACCTTCTGCACCAATAGGGAGAGAGATGTGTTACCCACTTTCATACCCTGAAATACCTGCCTCTCTTACTCCAGGAGAGAAGCAGGACAGAAAGAGTCAAGTCGGGTGTTACATGCAGCTCCTCACACTATACTGACTCTGACCACTCCAGTGACTGTGTCCAAACCCCTGATATCGAAGGCTATTCTCGACTTGCGGTGCTGGGGCCTCCTGTGCAAAGGCTCTCTCCTTTCACTTAATTAAAGGCCAGCAATGACAGGCTTCCAGGTTCAGCCTTTGCACTAAATGGCACATCAATAGAGCAGTAATATCAGCATAGTGTATCTGACTGAGGGGGAAAAGTGCAAAAAGGCAAGTCAGGGCAACGCTGAGAACGTAGGCGCAGAGTGGGTGGGCACTATAACAGCAAGTGATCAGCCTGGAGATGCAGCTTGGTCCAATCCAAGTCCCTAAATTGGCCTGGTTTCCTTGCTGCAGCATTACAATGCTAGTTCCCGCTGGAGTGCTGAACTGCAGAAGTGTAGTGCAAATGGATTGAAGATGTGTCAGGAGGGTACTTATAGGTTGGCATTTGCCAGATGCAGATGGCGAGTGCCCATAGAGCATGCCCTGAGATGTTGCTGCCTGGAGGAGGGTCTTGGGAGCATGCAGCAGCTGGAAGCATCAGGTATCTGCTCTGGCTACTACACTGAGAATTCTAGACTTGTTTAGTGCATTCAGTAAGATAGAATGCTGAATATTAATAAAGCAAATTGCAGAACTAATAAGGCATTTTGTCATTTATGTACATGATTTGGATGCGAGCATAGGAGGTATGGTTAGTAAGTTTGCAGATGACACTAAAATTGGAGGTGTAGTGGACAGTGAAGAGGGTTACCTCAGATTACAACAGGACCTTGACCAGATGGGCCAATGGGCTGAGAAGTAGCAGATGGAGTTTAATTCAGATAAATGCGAGGTGCTGCATTTTGGAAAGGCAATCAGAGCAGGACTTACACACTTAATGGTAAGGTCCTGGGGAGTGTTGCTAAACAAACAGACCTTGGAGTGTAAGTTCAAAGTTCCTTGAAAGTTAATTCCCAGGTTGACAGGGTAGTGAAGAACACGTTTGGTAAGCTTGCCTTTATTAGTCAATGCATTGAGCATAGGAGTTGAGAGGTCATGTTGCGGCTGTATAGGACGTTAGTTAGGCCACCTTTGGAGTATTGCATGCAATTCTAGTCTCCATCCTACAGGATGTTATGAAACTTGAGGGTTCAGAAAAAATTTACAAGCACATTGCCAGGATTGGAGGATTTGAATTGTAGGGAGAGGCTGAATAGGTTAGGGTTTTTTTTGCCTGGAGCATCGGAGGCTGAGGGGTGACCTTACAGAAGTTTATAAATCATGAGGGGCATGGATAGGATAAGTAGACAAGAGTTTTCCCCCAGGGTCAGGAAGTCCAAATCTAGAGGGCGTAGATTTAAGGTGAGAGGGGAAAGGGTATAAAAGGAACCTAAGGGGCAATGTTTTCACGCAGAGGGTGATGCATGTATGGAATGAGCTGCCAGAGGATGTAGTAGTGGCTGGTACAATTACAACATTTAAAAGGAATCTGGATGGAATTGAAAGGGTTTAGAGGGATATGGGCCAAATATTGGCAAATGGGACTAGATTGATTTAGCATATCTCGTCAGCATGGACAAGTTGGATTGAAGGGTGTGTTTCCATGCTGTATGAGTCGAGTGTGTGTGTGACTCTATTTAACAAGATATAATTCCTCTTAATTGGTAACTCACTGCTGCCTAATGAGAAACTCATCTCGTCAATTAACAAATGCTGAAAAGTTGCAGTGATATGCTCCCAATAATGAAACAAAGAGTCATAAAGTCATAGAGATGTAAAGCATAGAAACAGACCCTTCGGTCCAACTCATCCATGCCGACCAGACATCCTAACCCAATCTAGTCCCACCTACCAGCACCCGGCCCATATCCCCCCAAACCCTTCCTATTCATATACACATCCAAATGCCTCTTAAATGTTGCAATTGTACCAGCCTCCACCACTTCCTCTGGCAGTTCATTCCATACATGTGCCACCCTCTGCGTGAAAAGGTTGCCCCTTAGGTCTCTTTTATAACTTTCCCCTCTCACCCTAAACCTATGCTCTCTAGTTCTGGACTCCCCGACCCCAGGGAAAAGACTTTGCCTATTTACCCGATCCAAGTCCCTCACAATTTTGTAAACCTCTATAAAGTCACCCCTCAGCCTCTGACGCTCCAGGGAAAACAGCCTCTGCCTGTTCAGCCTCTCTCTATAGCTTGAATCCTCCAAACCTAGCAACATCCTTGTAAATCTTTTCTGAACCCTTTCAAGTTTCACAAACAGCAAATAGATTTCTTGAATTCCAATAAAAATCTCGCCATAGACCATTTTACTCAAAGCCCAATATATTTCCACCCAATAACTTTAAAAAGTACTTTGATCAGTTTACACTCAAACTCGGAAAGAGTGTCCAACTGATATTCTGAAGCTGAAGCCACTTTTACACAAAAGCTGTTGGTGGAGGGGTATTTTCCTGGATCAGTCATGGCTGGCTGATTCTCACTTTCCTGGAGACAATATTATCGATTTCAGATTTGCTTTACAGAACCCTTCACTTGTGCTGAATTGGTTTTCCAGTGGGTTTCAGAGAAGAGGAGCAGGTAAAAGCTTATTGCTCCAAGAAAATTCTCTCTCTTACTACATCCACAAAATGGCTGATGTTAAGCACTCTCCAAAAGCATTGTCAAATTCATGGCTCCATGGAGCAGCGTACGCTCTTTGCAAATTAAACATTTTCCCCCATTACAGCCAGCCAATCATCTTTTCTGTACAACGTGTTCTTTCCAACAAGTCCAAGATATAGAACTATGTTTGACCAATGACACTCTGAATCAATATTTCAGGTAACAGGAATTTGGTCTTGTTTGTAGCCAGAGAACACTACCAATAGATAGAAGGAGGAAAAAAAGCTCCTTCTTCAAAGGTAATCACTGATTTCAGAAAAGACCTAAGTTTTGAAGTTGCTATTGTATCTTTTGTTAGTTGGAAGCAGCAGCATAGTTGCTTCAGGTCCTCCAGACATAGGATTGGAAACTGCCTCTTTACCCCACCAAATAAAGCCGTGTAATTGGTAATGAGGAAAGACAGGAAGGAGGTGAGGCCTACCACAGCTTTTCTGGTGTAGTTAGGAAGGCCACGCCTTCCCATCCACTGCACGTAAATGACAACAGGGCGATGGTGACTTGCCAGGTCAAACCTGGGAATTTCCTCCTTTGTCATTATCACTTGATTCAAGGACTGCCATAACAGGCAAGTCCTGGACAATTCACTGAGCAAGAAGGTAGAGTGGACCTAGTTATCACCTTCACTCGCTCCTCAAAACTCAGTGAAAAACTTATTCTAATCCAAGGCCCTTTGTAGAAGAACAATATAGACTTCAGGCCTCTGCTATGTTTTAATTCAGTTCATTTAATCGATGGCTTCAGCTGATCCATCAATGGATGTCCCATCCTGACCCAATATGGACAATTCAAATAAGAATTTAAATTCACAGAAGTCACAATGTCCTGGGAAGGGGATGTATTTTGCAATTAAATTGATGATACAAATAGGGATTGTAATAAATTGTTGCAGTTTAGATTAGATTAGATTAGATTACAGTGTGGAAACAGGCCGTTCGGCCCAACAAGTCCACACCGACCCGCCGTAGCGAAACCCACCCATACCCCTACATTTACCCCTTACCTAACACTACAGGCAATTTAGTATGGCCAATTC